>NW_019254025.1:0-1199 GCF_002742605.1 Olea europaea var. sylvestris
AAAAAAAAAAAAAAAATCTTGAGTCTGTCCATAACTGCATTTTAGGAGAATACATATTTTTTGCCCTTTTGAGTTTTTGTCTTGGACGGTCACTTATTACTGTATCAACCATGTGAGACTGAATTCTATTTATTGACAACACAACTGCTGACATCATTTTTGTGTTGTCCAAACTCATTGGTTATTTTTATTTCTTTTTGAGAAATGCTATTTGGCCAGGGTCTCTTTCTTGTTTTCTTCATTTTGAACGGCAAATCGTATCTCTGAAAGATGAATGATGTCTTCTTTTTCTTCCTTGTAGGATCACATGTCATATTTTAGGCAGAGGACAGTAAAGGAGATTTTGCATATGAAAGCCGAGTGATAAAGAGAGAACGTAGGGGTTCAATTTCTGTGCTGTACTTTCGATTTGTTAAAGCCAGCAAATGAACATATCTCAGTCGGCAAAACGTTTGAAAGCCAATGATACAACACATTAGGCAGGCACTGGTCACGACATGGATAGCTCGTCCCGTGCTGATGCTACTCGGTTATATTATCGATTGCTGAAATTGTTGTTTGTGAAACCTGGCGAACAAACTGGTGAACGTATTCTTCTTCATAAACTCTTGAGCACTGAATCTGATTTTTGCAGGATCGAGTACGAGAGTGTTTGCTCTACATTTTCTTTTCCATTTTTTTTGCAAAATTTTTGAATTTTGATGTAACGGTATATATGGTCTTCTAGTGTCTAGTGAACTCACAATTGTATTGCCAGTTAGGAAATATTTGATTTATGATTGAATAAAGTCTATCATATCTAAAATACAGTCCTAACTTGATATTTAACTATGGCATTGTCTCATTAACGACTAAATTACAGGAGATAAATGCAACAGACCTCGACTTGTATTTGACTTTGGAAGGGATGAATTTATCAGGATGGCAAAAAAAATTCGTCAAACCCGATACCCGTAACGAATGGGGTGGAAATAAGCGTATTCGGGACAGGGGGAGTGCTTTGCCCGGGGGTTAAATATTCAAATGGTGATTCAATTTTGTACAACAATTTTTATAGACCATTAAATTTCAAAAAAATAAAAATAAAATTGAATGGCCAATGAACTTATCAAATTATCATCTTATTGATTATTAAACTTTAAAATATTTTTGGATAGTCACCAAATTTTTAACATTGTTATTCCATTGGCCATTAAATT
>NW_019254026.1:0-1199 GCF_002742605.1 Olea europaea var. sylvestris
GTCGAGCCGACAAAAGAAGAAGCCAAATTCCAGAAAGCAAAATGTGAATCCCCAAATTTTTTTTCCCTTATTTTTTTTTTTTTGGTTTTTTCAATTTGTGTAAATTGTAATAAATTTTTTTTTGTTTTTTGTTTTTAACGTATTAAATTAGCACTTTGTTCTTTAATTGCTCGAAACGGCACAAACTTCCAGTGGACCACCAGTTCATTGTTGCCTCTGGGCTCTGGCTCTCTGGGAATCTGTGATTGCAAGTTCAAGTTGCCAAGTATTTGGAAATAGTATATATTGCATTGTGAGATTGTGAATTGATTTTGTGAAATTGTGAATTGCACTAGTTTTTTGAGTTGCTTCCAATATTTGTGATTCATTTGACATCTCGAATTACTCCCACTCCTAGTAGTAATTGGGTGATCAGTGAATGAATGATAGCACAATTGTTTATGTGGAGAAAGATATACTTTTCAGGTTCAATAATGAAGTTATTATACAATGATATCAAAATATGAAAACTCGCAAAAAACAAGTGTAATATATAAATTATGTCGTTTTTAGTATTGATGTACTATTGTTTTATTTTTTTATCGTCATTAAATCCCCGACCAAAACCTCGACATTCGTCGTCAAAAAAATTTTGCCCGCACTGAACTAAAATCCTGGCTCCGCCCCTGTCATACACTACCAACCTATATCTCTATGACGGATGCAAATATATGAGAATGCATGTAGTTTTGTGAGTACTTAGAGATTCACGCAAAGCATAGGGGTATATTTCTATCCCCTATCGGACACAACGATAATTTATACCTTGTTGAATTTATTTATCTTCTTTCGAATGGATGAAACAAACTACCAAAACTCACACAATTATGGGCCCATAATCATGGAAGCAATTAAATGCATATAAATCATTCAAAATAATCAATACGTGTTTTAGTGTCAAAATATGGAACAAAGAATTAAATATCACATTACAAGGTTCATCGATCTTCTAGTATATATTTTTCTAGCCTAACATGATAGGAAGAAGAACACAACAATAAAAATCAAGAAAAGACATCACCCTATTGAAATTCTTGAAGTGAGATCTTGAATCTTGGATTGAATCTTCTTGTTCTTCTTTCTTCTTGCTCTTCATATCCTTCCAAAATAATGTATAATGTGTGGTGTCTATTTTTGGACGTCCCTATGACTTTAAAAAA
>NW_019254027.1:0-1199 GCF_002742605.1 Olea europaea var. sylvestris
CTAATTGCTAGTCTAATTCGATTGGAATCGAGCCAATGAAAAGTGGCTTTCAATTTCATGATAGCTTCGGGTTTGATCGTTTTTGAAAAATTACTGGTCCAATTCGATTGGAATCTGGCCAATGAAAAGTGGTTTTCAATTTCATGATAACTTTAGGTTTGATCAATTTCGGCAAATTGCTAGTCCAATTCGATTGGAATCGAGCCAATGAAAAGTAGTTTTTGATTTCATGATAACTTCGGGTTTTTTCCTTTTTGGAGAAATGCTAGTCTAATTCGATTGGAATCGAGCCAATGAAAAGTAGTTTTTGATTTCATGATAACTTCAGGTTTGTTCATTTTCGGCTAATTGCTAGTCTAATTCGATTGGAATCGAGCCAATGAAAAGTGGTTTTTGATTTCTTGAAAACTTCGGGTTTGATCGTTTCGGTGAATTGCTAGTCTAATTCGATTGGAATTGGCCCAATGAAAAGTGATTTTTGATTTCAGGATAACTTCGGGTTTGATCATTTTCGACGAATTGCCTGTCTAATTCGATTGGAATCGAGCCAATGAAAAGTGATTATTGATTTCATGATAACTTCAGGTTTGTTCATTTTCGGCTAATTGCTAGTCTAATTCGATTGGAATCGAGCCAATGAAAAGTGATTATTGATTTCATGATAACTTCAGGTTTGTTCATTTTCGGCTAATTGCTAGTCTAATTCGATTGGAATCGAGCCAATGAAAAGTGGCTTTCGATTTCATGATATCTTCGCGTTTGATCGTTTTCGAAAAATTACTGGTCTAATTCGGTTGGAATCAAGCCAACGTGAAGTGGTTTTCAATTTCATGATAACTTCGGGTTTGTTCATTTTCGGCAAATTGCTAGTCCAATTCGATTGGAATCGATCCAATTAAAAGGGGTTTTTGATTTCATGATGACTTCGGGTTTTTTCATTTTTGGATAATTGTTAGTCTTATTCGATTAGAATCGAGACAACGAAAAGTGGTTTTCAATTTCGTGATAACATCGGGTTTGTTCGTCTTTGGCAAATTGCGAGTCTAATTCGATTGGAATCGAGCCAATGAAAAGTGGTTTTTGATTTCCTGATAACGTCAGGTCTGTTCATTTTTTGCGAATTACTAGCCTAATTCGATTGTAATCGAGCAAATGAGTAGTGGTTTTTGATTTCATGATAACTTCGATTTTGATCAATT
>NW_019254028.1:0-1199 GCF_002742605.1 Olea europaea var. sylvestris
GGCGACTCGAAAGTTTGGGCGAGAACAAGGTCACAATTCTGGACGACTGCATGGCAATTCATTCGCTCAAATCTTGGGCGACTCGTAACCTTGGACGATGGTATTACCGCGTCCATGGATTTCCCTATTTGGGCCTTTATCTTGCATTGCCCGATTGGGCCGTTCTTTGGGCTATCTAATTTGAGAATCTTCCAATTGGGCTTCATTCCTTGGGTTATTCGATTTGGGCTGAACTTTTGTGTGTCAACACCGTGTTTGTTCTTTTAGAGATTGTAAAAAGCTGATTTATTAATCCAATAAATTCGTCAACCTTTTAAGTGGTACGATTACAAATCTTTGACCTTCAAAAATGAGGTTTTGGGTCTTCAATATAATCAAGTCTTTGCTTCCGAATCCCACATGATCAAAATTGTCGATATTGATGATTAAATCAGACACAAATTTTATGGAATCGAACTTACATTATTATAGAACAATAAGCATCAAAGCTGAGACAAATGCTTTCTCCATACTGGAGGCTTAACTAAGAAGTAAGACAAGTTGAAACTCGTTACAACCACCCTACCCATACGCCTCCTATAAGAGGTGACGCGGATCCTCGGTTCCTAGTTGAACTATATAAAGGCCAGAAGACACTTGCTCCACAACATTAAATCTTCTATAAACAACCAGTTCACAATTTTCACGAGGTCATTATTTTGCTTCATCTCCATCTCCGCCAGCATTAGCACCAGAGGCCTGACACTCGGGTTTATCTTGGTTTACTCCTTGCACATCATTTGAAGTGGGAATACCGTTGCTGCCTCCTCCGAGAGTGCTGTCATTGTGTGTGGGTTGTGCACCATTGCTGGCACCACGAGGCCGTAAAACCATTTGCGCTTGCATGGCTTGTTGGGTTAGAAGCTGCTGTTGATCTTGAATTGGATGTGGATTGTTGAACTTTAAGGGTGCTCTTGGGAGGAAGATACCTGGCTGCTGAGCTATGGTTGCGGCTCGAGGATGCTGCGCATAAAACCCTCCTTGTTGCATTGCTGGATGTGGAGACATCTGTATGTGCCAACACATGAATAAGACGTCTGCAAAATTATTAGTAAACTGTAACTGGCTGGCGTCAATATACCTGGGGAGGCATTGCTGGTGTCTGCGGTTGGGAATCAGCGAT
Organism: Olea europaea var. sylvestris; assembly: GCF_002742605.1. Lineage (NCBI taxonomy): Eukaryota > Viridiplantae > Streptophyta > Magnoliopsida > Lamiales > Oleaceae > Olea > Olea europaea. The sequence continues at coordinate 1,163 of NW_019254028.1, forward strand.
TGCAGCCAAATGCATCAAATTCTTTTGAAGTTGCGCC
>NW_019254029.1:0-1199 GCF_002742605.1 Olea europaea var. sylvestris
AATCGAGCCAATGAAAATTGGTTTTTTATTTCGTGATAACTTTGGGTTTCTTCATTTTTGGCGAATTGCTAGTCCATTTCAATGGAAATCGCGCCAATGAAATGTGGCTTTTGATTTCATGATAATTTCGTGTTTGTTCATTTTTGGCGAAAAGCTAGACTAATTCGATTGGGATCGAGCCAATGAAAAGTGGTTTTGATTTCATGGTAACTTCGGGTTTGTTCATTTTTGGCAAACTGCTAGTCTATTTCGATTGGACTTGCGCCAATGAAATATGGGTTTTGATTTCATGATAACTTCGCGTTTGTTCGTTTTTGGCGAAAGGCTAGACTAATTCGATTGGAATCGAGCCAATGAAAATTGATTTTTGATTTCATGAAAACTCCAGGTTTTTTTCATTTCTTGGCGAATTGCTATTCTAATTTGATTGAAATCGAGCCTTTGAAAAGTGGTTTTTGATTTCATGATAACTTCGGGTCTTTTCATTTTTGGCGAATTGCTAGTCTAATTCGATTGGTATCAAGCCAATGAAATCTGGTTTTGGATTTCATGATAACTTCAGGTTTGTTCGTTTTTGGCAAATTACTAGTCTAATACGATTGGAATCGAGTCAATGAAAGTGGTTTTTGATTTCAAGATAACTTCGGGTTTGTTCATTTTTGGCAAATTGCTAGTCTAATTCGATTAGAATCAAGCCAATGAAAAGTGGTTCTTGATTTCACGATAACTTTGGGTTTGTTCATTTTTGGCGAGTTGCTAGTGTAATTCGATTAGAATCGAGCCAATGAAAAGCGGTTTTTGATTTCAAGATAACTTCGGGTTTATTCGTTTTTGGCAAATTACAAGTCTAATTCGATTGGAATCGAGCCAATGAAATACGGTTTCTGATTTTATGATAACTTCGGGTTTGTTAATTTTTGGCGAATAGATAAACAAATTCGGTAGGAATCGAGCCAATGAAAAGTGATTTTTGATTTCATGATAACTTCAGGTTTTTTCGTTTCTTGGCGAATTTCTAGTCTACTTCGATTGGAATCTAGCCAATGAAAACTGGTTTTTGATTTCGTGATAACTTTAGGTTTGTTCATTTTTGGCGACTTGCTAGTCCATTTCAACTGAAATCGCGCCGATGAAATGTGGCTTTTGATTTCATGATAACTTCGGGTTTGTTCGTTTTTGGCGAAAAGCTAGACTAATTC
>NW_019254030.1:0-1199 GCF_002742605.1 Olea europaea var. sylvestris
GGGCACAGACCCGGGATCATGGGATTTTAGCCAAATTCCTTCGTTTAGGCCTCCGAATAATTAATTTCCGTATTAATTATGTTGGATTGAAGAAGTGTTGGACAGAAAATTAACAAAGAAAAATCGCACCAGGGGCAATTTCGTGATTTGTCGCGACGGTGTCGGAATGAACCGAAATTTGGCAGGCTGAATGGAAATGGCCCTAGAAATTGGACTCGAGGCACAGACTCGGGATCACGGGATTTTAGCCAAATTCCATCGTTTAGACCTTCGAATAATTGATTTTCGTATTAATTATGTCAGGCTGAAGAAGTGTTGGATAGAAAATTAACAAAGAAAAACAGCACCAGGGGCAATATTGTCATTTGTCGCGACGGTGTCAGAATGGGCCGATATTTTGCAGGTTGATTGGAAATGGCCCTGGAAATTGGAGTCGGGGCACAGACCCGGGATCATGGGATTTTAGCCAAATTCCTTGGTTTAAGCTTTCGATAATTTATTTCCGTATTAATTATTTCAGGTTGAAGAAATGTTGGACAGAAAATTTACAAAAAAAAATCGCACCAGGGGAAATTTTGTCATTTGTCACGACGATGTCGGAATGGGCCGAAATTTGGCAGGTTGATTGTAAACAACCCGAGAAATTGGACTCGGGGCACAGACCCGGGATCATGGGATTTTAGCCAAATTCTTTCGTTTAGGCCTCCGAATAATTTATTTTCGTATTAATTATGTCAGGTTAAAGAAGTGTTGGACAGAAAATTTAAAAAGAAAAATGGTACCAGGGGCAATTTCATCATTTGTCGTGAAGGTGTCGGAATGGGCCGAAATTTGGCAGGTTGATTGGAAACGGCCCTAGAAATTGGGCTCGGGGCACAGACCCGGGATCACGGGATTTTAGCCAAAATCCGTCGTTTAGGCTTTCGAATAATTAATTTCCATATTAATTATGTCAGGTTGAAGATGTTTGGACAGAAAATTAACAACGCAAAATCGAACCAAGGGTAATTTTGTCATTTCCCGCGACGGTGTCGGAATGGGCCGAAATTTGGCAGGTTGATTGCAACTGCCCGAGCAATTGGACTCGAGGCACATACCCAGGATCACAGGATTTTTGCCAAATTCCTTCGTTTAGGCCTCCGAATAATTAATTTTCGTATTAATTATGTCAGGTTGAAGATGAGTTGGACAGAAAATTA
>NW_019254031.1:0-2785 GCF_002742605.1 Olea europaea var. sylvestris
CTAGCTTGACTCAACCGCAATGCCTACGGTGAATCCTCAAGTGGCACATTTCTCTTGTTTCTGAACTTTATCTTCGGCTTTGTTTTCTTCTTCATTGTAAGATGGTGAACAAATTTAGGCTATTTTGACCTTGGTATGGCTTTCAAGACCTCTTTTGGTTTGGTAATGTTTGGAGGTTTCAAACGCCTATTTATATAGCTCTTTTTTTTGTCAGGTGGGTCAGCTTCTTGAGCTAAGATGAAATCCACTGCTTTCTTCATTTCTGAGTCATTACCATCAGTAGATGCATCCCTTGTTGAGTAACTAATTTCCATGTATTGCACCAATGGATCATAAAATAATTCCCTTTTTTCTCCGTTTTCTGCAATTACTTCAGCTGATTGGATCATTTTGTAAGTGTCAACTTTTCCTTTTTCTGGTGCTTTCTTTTCTTGATGGATGTTGAAAGTTACTTGCTCTTCATTAACTTGTAGTGTCAACTTTCCTTCTTGCACATCAATCAATGCTCTTCCAATAGCCAAGAAAGGTCGGCCAAGAATCGTTGGTACTTTCTCATCCTCCTCCATGTCCAATACCACAAAGTCCACCGAAAAGATGAACTTATCAACCATCACCAACACATCTTCAATAATGCCTTTGGGATATGTGATCGATCTGTCCACCAGTTGCAAGGTAAGGGTTGTGGGATTCAATTTTCCAAGACCCAGCTTTTTGAACACTGATAAGGGCATCAAGTTTATGCTAGATCCAAGGTCACATAGTGCCCTATCAAATGTGATACCACCAATATTGCACGGGATGTTGAAGCTGCCCAGATCTTTCAATTTGTGAGGGAGCTTCTTCTGAAGTATGGCACTACACTCCTCTGTCAGCTTAACAGTCTCAAATTCCTCCAACTTTCTCTTCTTTGACATCACTTCCTTTAAGAACTTGGTATAGTTAGGCATTTGGGCAAAGATTTCTGCAAAGGGAATGTTGATGTGGATTTTCTTGAAGATCTCCAAAAACTTTGCGAATTTTTCATCAAAGTCCTTCTTCAAATATCTCTGCGGGAATGGTAGTGGGGGCTTCAAGATAGGTGGGTTGTCCGGAAATGAAATTGAGTAAGGCTTATAAATCTTCTTTGTTGCCTCTGCCTCAGTTTTCTGCCCTTCAATCTGCTTTTCCCTTGCAAGAATGGGATCCGATGTAGGTACCCCAGCCTCTCTAAGCTTGCGTTCTTCAACTACTTTACCACTTCTTAGGGTGATAGCATTGCAGTGTTCCCGTGGGTTAACCTCTATGTCACTGGGAAATTGTCCTTTTTGTTGAGACTGTATTGCAGTTGCTATCTGACCAATCTGTACTTCCAAATTCTTAACTGTAGCTCCCAAGTTGGTCATATGTGTTTCAATGCTGTCAAGTCTTGCCTCATCTTTGTAGAACCTCGATATGGTCTCCGAAATGAAGGTTCCTAAAATATCTTCCAGTGATGGCATTCGCCCAAACGCTTGATTATTGAACCCCTGATAGTAGTTGTTTCCTGAGTAGTTTCCCTTTTGATTGAAATTTCGATCATTCACATACTGAAGTTGTTCATTCTCCCTTTCAACTTTTTGGTATGCAGTGGATGTAGCCATAATAGATTCTGATTTCTTCTGTGATCCATGTGAAGTTAATGCAACTATTTGATTAGTGAGAGATGACATTTGAGCTGCAAGGACGGTTATAGGATCTACTTCATAAAGGCCAGCAACTTTCTTTGCACTTGAACGCTCACTCGGCCATTGATAGCTATTAGTAGCTATCTCATCCAATAATGCATAAGCCTCATTTGGAGTTTTGGATAATAGTGCACCCCCTACTGCAGAATCTACCACTATCCGTGTCTGACCATTCAAACCATTGTAGAAGGTTTGTGTCTGCAACCAATCCGAGTAACCATGCTGAGGACATCTTCTGAATAGATCTTTATATCTCTCCCATGCCTCATAGAATGGTTCAAAGTCTAATTGTCGAAACTGTCCAATTTCACTCCGTAATTGTGCTGCCTTCGAAGGCGGAAAGAATTTTGTAAGAAACTTCTTCGCTAACCCCTCCCCAAGTTGTGATGGATCCATACGGCAATGATTGGAAACATGCCTTGGCTTTGTGTCTTAGGGAAAAGGAAAATAGGCGGAGTCGGATTGCATCTTCAATAATGCCATTCATTTCACTGTATCACAGATCTCCAGAAAGGACCCCAAATGAGTATTTGGTTCTTCTGTTGGAGCTCCCCCAAACTGATTCTGCTGCACCATGTGTATAAGTCCTGGCTTCAGTTCGAAATTGTTTGCAGCAATTGCTGGGCGTGCGATGCCAGAATAGTTGTCATTGACAACCGGCCTTATGTAGTCCCGAATAGCCCTTTGTTGGTTATCCTCATTGGCTGCTCTAGCATCCTGTTCTGCCATTGCTTCTCGTTCATTTCTTTGTATGCCTCTGAGAATGTGAAATGTGCGTTCTGGTTCAAGATCAATAGGTAGTAGGTCTAGATTTCTCGTCCTTCGCATAAACAGCTGAAAATAACCAAAAGGGAACTCTTAAAGATAGACACAAAAAAGAATAAAATAAAAATAAAAATTACGATAGAAATAAAAATCTAAAGTAAAATGAAAGCTAATTGGTAATAATATCAATTGAATTCAAATAAATCAATCCCCAGCAATGACGCAAAAAACTTTCCACGCGATTTATGCAACGTGATTTTTAAACCGCAAGTGTACGGTGTCAAGTTTTGTAATATAGTAAAGAAGTTAGGATGTCT
>NW_019254031.1:9222-37888 GCF_002742605.1 Olea europaea var. sylvestris
AAAAAATGGAAGGAAGAGTTCTTTTACGTGTCTGGGGAGTGGCAATTCTACCCTTCTGAGGTGAACAAAGAGGATGTGGTTCCCTGGCTCTACCACTCTTTGTGTAAGTTATTTATGATCTCATCTTTTGACGAGGTGAGCATTAATGTAGTACTGACCTTTGCCCTATTTGCAAATTACAAGAAAGAGACCCTAACCAACGACACGCAGCAGCAAGCTGAGGTGATAAAGGCATTGCCAAAAAGGTAGAGGTCTTGTAAGTTTGTGATTTCGGATTCGAATTTGTTCCAAGCAGGTTGGGTGCGAGTTCGAACATCCAGTCTATCCATTCCAAGGACGTCTACTTCAAACCTGTCTGACCCAGGTAATAACTAAACTTATTGTTTGTTATTGATGATATTATTATTATTGTAACACACTAAGCGCCTGTTTTTTTTAGGTCATCGTGCCGAGATGCTAGGTTATAAAGCAGTCAAGGCAGTAGCTGCTGCCAAAGAGAAGAAGAGGGATGCCCCCGCGGTGGTGGAAAGTCATTCAGAGGGGATTGAGGAGAAAACTCAGCCTCTTAAGAAGAACTAATCATTGACGCCAAGCGTTCCTCTACCGCTAATAACTACGACTCCGACTGCTTCTCCCTCGAGATCTCTACTAGAAGTTTTTGCCTTCCGGCTCAATACTGGTTGCCATTCCGACGTAGGAGCTGTCGACGATAACAATGTCGTCCTCCCCACCCTCGAGTGTACCAGTGGCCACATCAACCAGCTCGGTGAGGTCACAAGATCAATTTCTAGATCTGCAGCGATCGAGCTTGGAAAGTTTAATGGGCCATCGGCCAGAAATCTTCCTGGATTTTCTACGGGCCCCTTCTCTTTCACGAGAAATTATGGTGGCCTTTCCTCCCTTCTGCGTGAATCTGTAAATCTTCTTACGAGGAACTGGGGGGATAAAGAGCAAAACATCCTGGCAGAAATGCCTACTGGGGAGACCGTGGTCATCACCCAGCTCCATAGCTACCGTTCTATATTATACATGACGTCGGTGGCTATTAAGTTACTTCTTTTGAAATTGTGCATTGTGGACTCGTAACTTCTCGTATTTAACTTCATTTGTTAACTTATATTTTATTATTTAGATAAAAGCCGAGCTTGATAAGTTGCTGGAGACTAGGGACTAGGCCATGGGCCTATATGAGAGTATGAAGGAGGAGCAGGCTCAGTTTGCTGTAAAGAGGCAGAGTACAAAGATCAGCTTCAGAAGATAAGTATGGAGTTGAATGCTGTGCTGACATCTGAGCAGAATCTTCAGGACAAGGTCACTGCCTTGAAGATTTGGGGGGAGAAGGTGAACAAGAGGGCCGAGGTGGAGAAGAAAAGAGCTAAAGAAGAAAGGGCCCTTGCTGAAGCAGAACTAGCTCGAGCAAACGATGAGCGTTCTCGCAATGAAGAGACAGTTAAGATGGTGCAGGAGGCGAACGCGAAGGCAAAGGAGGCCATTAGGAGGGCAGACGAGCCCGAGGCTAAGGCCATCCGAGCTGTGGAGATCTGGAGAGAGTCTCCAGAGTTCGATGCCTTAGCTCAGAACGCCTACATCGTGGCGTTGAAGGAATTGGTAAAGCACATCCGGAAGAGAGGCCAGATTTTGATGCGGCCTTCTCGGATGATGTACTGAAGGAGCAAAAGGAGGAGCTACACAAGCTATCTGAAGAGGCGGGAGTCCGGATGCTCCCAGCTGATGGAGATGCTCTAGAGGAGACCTCTGTTCCTCAGGATCCACAAAGGTCATAGATCCATATAGCCTTATTTTTGCTAGACTTGGTTTGTTTTAATATGATGTAGACAACGTTTTATAATGTTTTGTAACTAACTTTGATTTGGTATGGTATATTTCATTTTGGTAGTAAGTTTCTTTTAATATGTTCGCTTATTAATATTATGAGCTACTTTAGTGATTTCTGAAATTAGTCCGGCCTACGCATGTGGCAGTGCTTCGGAGAATTCCTTTGGAGGAATTTTCACTCGTAGCATATACAATCTTAGCTCGCCCTGCACATGGGCATGGTTTCAAGAATTCCTTAGGCAGAATTTCGTCTAAGTGTTGCAGCACTTACAACCTTAGCTCGGCCTGCGTGCGGCATAGGGCTCTTAAGAATTCCTTATGAGGAGTTTTCACTAAATGTCGTAGCACATACAACCTTAAATCGGCTTGCGTGAGGAGCAAGACTTTTGAGAATTCCTAAGGAGGAATTTCCACTAAGTGTCGTAGCACATACGACCTTAAATCCGCCTACGTGAGGAACAGGGCTTTTGAGAATTCTTAAGGAGGAATTTTCACTAAGTGTCGTAGCACATAGACCTTAGATCGGCCTGCGTGAGGAGCAGAGCTTTTGAGAGTTCCTAAAGAGAAATTTCATTTAAGTGTTACAGCATTTACAACCTTAGCTCGACCTGTGTGCGGAGCAGGGCTTTTGAGAACTCTGGCGAAATACTAAATAAAATGTTCAAAATAGGAAGCCCCTTTTATTGATGTGATTAACATTACAAGCGTGCTTTACATGTCATGGACTTTTCCCATTCACTGATAATACTGCTTAAGGTGCTCAGTGTTCCAAGGATGAGATAAGGGTCTGCCCCCCAATTCTTCCAGTTCATATGCCACTTTCAGCAGGATCTTCGTTATCAGATAGGGACCTTCTCATTTTGGACCTAGGCATTCGTTGTCGGCCTTCCTTGTGGGGAGGAATACCTTTCGTAAGATGAGGGATCCCACTTCGAATTCTCTTTTTCGTACTTTTTGATTGTAGTACTTGGCGTTCCATTGCTTGTAAATGGCATTTTTGAGTTCGGCGCTGTTCCTTTTCTCCTCAGCTAGGAAGAGTTCCGTACGAAGAGCTATACGGTTCCTTTCTTCATCGTAAACAGTTATGCACAGTGAGGGAATGCTGACTTCTAGTGGGATTACAGCGCTACACCGAAAGCCAGTGAGAATGGGGTTTCTCATGTAATGTCCCGAAAATTTTGGTAGAATGGAATTTAATTTTTGTATTTTAATGTTTTGAAAGTTTAGGGACTAAAGTGCATATAAAGTAAATTTTGATAAGGGTCTGCCCCCCAATTCTTCCAGTTCATATGCCACTTTCAGCAGGATCTTCGTTATTAGATAGGGACCTTCTCATTTTGGACCTAGGCATTCGTTGTCGGCCTTCCTTGTGGGGAGGAATACCTTTCGTAAGATGAGGGATCCCACTTCGAATTCTCTTTTTCGTACTTTTTGATTGTAGTACTTGGCGTTCCATTGCTTGTAAATGGCATTTTTGAGTTCGGCGTTGTTCCTTTTCTCCTCAGCTAGGAAGAGTTCCGTACGAAGAGCTATACGGTTCCTTTCTTCATCGTAAACAGTTATGCACAGTGAGGGAATGCTGACTTCTAGTGGGATTACAGCGCTACACCGAAAGCCAGTGAGAATGGGGTTTCTCATGTAATGTCCCGAAAATTTTGGTAGAATGGAATTTAATTTTTGTATTTTAATGTTTTGAAAGTTTAGGGACTAAAGTGCATATAAAGTAAATTTTTAATTTAATTTGGGTTAAAATGTAGATATTGAGGAAGTGATAATAAGTATATGAATATTGAGCTTGTTGGATAGATCGTAATTAAAGATGCATATTAGGCTCGAGAAAAAGTAAATTTGGATTACCGAAGCCTAAGTTATCGAGGTCGAAAGATATAGAATTAAATATTATTATTAGTATTATTATTTTAATTGAGTATGTAATGAATTTAGAAATTTCATGGTGCATATAAAGTAAATTTTAATTTAATTTGGGTTAAAATGTAGATATTGAGGAAGTGATAATAAGTATATGAATATTGAGCTTGTTGGATAGATCGTAATTAAAGATGCATATTAGGCTCGAGAAAAAGTAAATTTGGATTACCGAAGCCTAAGTTATCGAGGTCGAAAGATATAGAATTAAATATTATTATTAGTATTATTATTTTAATTGAGTATGTAATGAATTTAGAAATTTCATGGGTAACGTGCTAGATTTCTGGTAGGCATTGTTTTGTTTATTAAACATAGTTTAAAATAAAAAAAAGAATAAAAAAAAAGAGAGAGAAGATAAGGGAAGATTCGTGAGAGAGAGAGACATAGAGAGAGTAGTTTTGATCTTTTCCTATTAATTTGTTTTAAAAGGTGCCACATGGAAGGAATGTATTTGTTGAGTGGTATAGCTGGTTGGTAAGATCTAGTCAAACATTTTGTTTCAAATACGGTTTCCCCAACTTCATCCAATTACCCACTATCTCTCACACGTTTTCCCACACCCACCTTAGTAGTTAGGGTATTAGTACCTGTGTAGATAAATAAATCACACGAGGAAAAAATATATATATATATATATATTTGTGCACAACTCACAGTAACATAAGAGGCAGCAAGAGGAAAAGGAAAGAAGGGAATGTGATTCTTTGTCTTCCAAAAATTTAAAGCAGTTTAACAAGATAGGATATGAGGTGCAATGTTTATATTTCCCGTTTAAATTTTTTTTCATGTTGATAAATTTTCGTACTCATAAAAGTTAAACTTATGATATGAATATTATGATATGAATGATATGGCCATTCCGGTAAATGAAATGATATGATATGAGCTCTTACAGGATTTTTAAAGATATGCAACGGTGTGATATTCTGACACATGTTTTTAAAATTATTAATCGGGATCGCACCATTAAATTTGATATCCTACTGAGTATTCCCTTGTACTCATCTTTTTCCCTACACCTCACAAGTTAGATTGGGTCGTGTCGGAGCGTGGTAGTTCGATGGTGTGATTGTGCCTCGTCTCGCTTGACAAGAAACTAAAGAATTTGGCACTTAACTTTATTTCTTTGCCGTAAACATTTATTCACAACTAAATTATTGTTTATACTTATTTATTATATGGATATTTATTTTAAATTGTGCTTTTATTTAAAAGTTCGAAATAAAATCCTTCGATTTCCTTAGTGTGTTATATTATTTTAATCTCCGTGGTTTCATGAAGAAAAATTGGGAATATTGATACAGAATATTATCTTTGCGTCACTGCTTGAAGGAGCATTAAATAGTCTAGTTTACGTGTAAATATTATTTTACATTAGATAAAGCTGAAATTAAATATTATTTTATCCATCAATTTGTCCTTACTGTTAAAATAGTAAATGTTGATAGGATGCCCCATAGCCTAGTGATGTAGGGTGGGAATTTCTTTAATAAAATAAGACAAATTTGGTAGTATTTTCACCATTTGGGACCGTATCCACACATTGAACAAAGAGAAAATAACATTATGCTTGAATTGGAATTGTGATTAACCTAGAATTCATTACTGCAAATGTATATGGGTCCGTACAAAGTCAATGGTGATTATTCCACACGTGTAGAAAGCGTATTTGTCTAATTGCAGACTAATTTTTATGTGCGCTTTTTCCTAGTGTACAGATATGGCATAGAAAAATATTCTTTCTAACAATTAATATATATTTATTTTTCTATAAATTTGAGTAATTAACCTTTCATAATTTTTATATTATATGGCATGCCACATTTTTCAAAATAATAAAAAAAAAAATTAAATGAAAATTTGGTAACGATTCAAACCTTTAAATTTTGGGTTGTTACATCTCCTGTGTTAGTTTTTGCAATGGTACGGTATGACCATAGCACACTGGAAAGTTTTTCGGCTCATCCTCCTTTAAACAAGTCAAGCTTTGCTTTCAAAGTGTGCTTAATGATTTTGTTAATGTCTTCGACTTTGCCGTTTGCCTGCGGATGGTTTGGTGTTGAGAAATATTTCTTGATGCGGAACTCTTCACAGAAATCTGAAAGTCATGCATTGTCAAACTATTTTCCGTTGTTCGTAACGATGGAGTGAGGTATGCTGAACCTACAGATGATTGATTTCCACAAAAAATCGATCATTTTTTGTTCGATGTCTTGGCAAGTGGCTCTGCCTCGGCCCATTTAGTGAAGTAATCCACTGCAACGATGGCGAATTTCGCGCCTCCTTTTCCAATGGGCATAGGTCCAATTAGGTCGACCCCCCATTTTGCAAAGGGCCAGGGTGCTATCACCTGGTTCAGCTTGCGCGCTGGAGTATTAATGATGGGGACGAGACCCTGATACTTTTCGCATCTTTTGACAAACTCAAGAGCATCACGTCTTATTGCAGGCCAAAAGTATCCTTGTCGTATGATCTTGTGGGCTAAGGAAAGTCCACCGGAATGATTTTCACATATTCCTTCATGAACGTCTCGCAAGACGTGTTGGGCTTCTTCTTCGTTCAAACATCTTAGTAAGGGCATAGAATATCCCCGCTTGTAGAGGACATTATCAATGAGTGTGTACCTGGCCGACCTGATTCAGAGGTTTCTGGCCTCTGTCGAGTTTTGGGGACATTTCCCGATCTTTAGGTAAGCGATGATCTCATCTTGTCAAGTTGGTTTGGGATCTATCATCATAAGGACCACTTCGGCCACTCGGTGATAGGTAGGGATATTCTTCTCACGGGGATGCTATCTAATTCTTCGATTCCCTCACTGGTGGCTAGGCAGGCTAGTGCGTCGGCGTGGCCATTCTGAGATCGAGGAATCTGCTTAACTTGGGTAGTGTTGAATCTTTCAAGTTCTTTCCTTACAACCCGAAGGTAATTGTCCATTCTTTCTTCTTTCGCCTGATATATGTCGTTGACCTGATTCACGACTAGTTGGAAGTCTCTATGTATGATTAGGTTGGAGATCCCCAACCCTAAGGCCATCCTTACTCCGGCAATAAGAGCTTCATACTTGGCTTCATTGTTCGAAGCTTTGAAGTCAAATGGCAAGGCTTCACAGAATATGCATTACTCAAGGCTGATTAATACCACGCCAGCCCTAGATCGGTTCCGGTGGATGAACCATCGACATAAAGTTCTCATGGAGTTTCTTCTGGTAGTTCCTCAATTGGAACGTTGCAGAACTCAGAGACAAAGTCGGCGAGCACTTAGGTCTTGATGGAGAAACAAGGCGTGTATTTGATGTTGAATTTTTTGAGCTCAACTATCCATTTTACCATCCGACCTGAAGTGTCGGGTCTTTGCAATGTTTGTCTCAATGGAGAGTTGGTGAGGACTTCAATGGGGGTGTTCCAAAAAATATGACCTCTGCGAATCAAGGACTCAACTTCCTCCTTTAATTCTCGACAATTATTGGTGTCATGACCCACCATCCTGTGATATCGACAGTATCATTCTTGTTGGTGTCCTGCGTGCCAGTCCCTCTGGATCATAGGCCTGCGAAATGCCTCTTTTTTATTAGTTTGTGTGAATACTTCTTCCAAGGAGGCTTTGAGTGGGTGGTATTCCTGAAATTTGTATGGCTGAGGCTTAGCACGTTCTCTTTCTCTCCTATCCTTCTTTCTTTCGGGCTGAGGACTGCAGCTTGGTTTTTTCTCTTTCGTCGTATTGCTGAGATCGGGTTCGCATCTGGCTTCCTCTTGGTCAGAGGTTGCTTCTTCAGCACTTATGTATTTCTCATCTCGGTTCAAGAACTCATGATAAGTGCTTGGCCCGTCCTCGTGTATAGACCACCAGAATCTCGTTCTGGGCCTAAGTCCTGCTAGTACGGCCATGAGTGCTGCGTCATCAGATATTTTTTCTACTTTCATGGATTGCTTGTTGAATCTGCTCAAATAACTTTTGAGGGATTTGCTTCTTCCTTGTTTGATGCTTACTACCTGTTCTTTGGGCGTGGTTCTGGCCTTGGAGCCTATGAACTGGGCCAAGAATGCCATGACCAGATCATTCCAATTTTTTATCGACCTCTGGTGCAGCCTCTTAAACTACCTCTGAGCTTTGTCTTCTAGGGTCAGGGGAATGGCCGGCATATGATGGCGTTGCTTGCTCCCTGCAGTTTCATCCACGAGGTGTATTTGTCAAGGTGGCTGAGGGGATCACCATCTTTGTACGCGGCCATCTGGGGGATTTTTGATTTTTCAGGTAATGGTTCCATAATGACATCCTCAGTAAAGGGAAAGTGTCGCTTAGTGAAATAGTCTTCAGTACCACCTTTGTTTTTAGCCTCCAGGTCAGCTATGCGTCTTTTTAGCATGCTCAACTCGGGTTCTGTATGCTCCAAAGGACATTTAAGGTCGGGGTAGCGAGTGCTGGGTCCCCAACTTGTCGAACACACTGCCAGTCCTTCTTGCCTCGGGATCCTTTCTCCTAACTTCATCAGTTCGAGTTCTTGAAAACTCTCCTCTTGAAAAGTGAAGAGTCCTCCTGTAGGGGGACGTCTTGCTCTTGTCCTCGCAGGAGATTCTACCTCGGTATCCGGTGGGGACAAGTGGGCTTAACTCCGTTCCAAACATCCCACTGCATTTGTCAGTTTTTCCAGGGCTTCCCTCATGGCGGTCATCTGAGGGTCTTGTCTTCGTGGAGGACTTGGTGGAGTATTCGTTTCATGAGGGTGGGTGTGAGATGGGTTTCTAGAACTTGAGCTATGACTCATGGCTCTCGAATTTTATGGGGAGAATGAAACTATTTTTCACAATTGGAGCCCTCCTTCTAGAGCCAAAATGTTGGAGTCAAAATTAGCAAGGCTACTTAAGCCAACTTTAAGAAAAAGGGAAATTTATTGTTTAAAAAGACCACAAAATACGTTGAGAAAATGTAATGGTACCATAAGCTTTTACATGAATTCGCTTTTTTCTTTACAAGAGTTCTACTCAACTATTTATACATAGTTTCAGTCGAAATTATATCAAGTCAGTCAAATCAGCTACAGTACCGAGCTCGGAACTCGAGTCATCAAATTCTCCTGTGATTGGTCGACGAGGTCGGTAGCCATGTGTCAATGTTCTTCTCAGGTAATGATGACCTTCAAGAGGCTTGAGGATCAGGTCTTCGGATTGGCGGTTGTGGGCGATGATGACGTCACTTGTGACAAGTGTATATGATTGATAGGGTGATGTGATAGAAAGTAATCATGATGTTTTTCTGAGATAATGACGGGCGAGTCCAAGCTAGGAGCAGTGACCGAACTCACACCTGCCTAAGGTGGAGTTAGCAAATTGTTTTTGTTAGATCGAAATTCGGTTGTCAACAAAGTATATCTAAAAGTCACAAAGATACTATAAGAACTTTACACATATAAACTTCAAGGTGGTGCTATCTCAATAAAGAGTTGGAGTTTTTCTCTTAAAAGTTTATGAATAGGAGAAGTGTAACACCAGAAAAGCGTTAAATGAGATCGTGTGAAACTTTGAACACTTGCGTGTGATTTCACTGATATCTTCACAATGAATAATAGGTTCAAAGCTTTCATGATACCTAGGATTTTGATGTTACTTTGTGAGATTTATACTAATGTAGGATTTAAATTGAAAGATATCCATATTCTAAGCATAGGTGTCGTTGAACTTGAGTTTGTACTCATTTTATATTTGAACAATTAGGGGATTGTTGGATATGTTCAAATTAACAATAGGGAATGATTTTGGAAGTGATAGAAGTTATCAACCATGAGGAAAAAAAGCCAGAGAGAGAGAGAGAGAGAGAGAGATTGTAAAATGGCTTGGGTGACTACTAGGCTTAAGGCAAGAAGGTCGTCCAACCTTGTGTTGCAATTACAATGGCCATTTGTTGAACTGGATGGTCACCTGATTTTGCCCAATACAAAAAATTCTAAACATTGTGTTTGAATTTTTGGTGTGGTTTTGAAGGGTTTGACACCCTTTTGGCTAGATTTTTGCACATATGTGTATGGTGATTGTAATTATATATATATGGGTGATTTTTATTATTAAATACATATCACAAGACTGATTTCATTCATTAACATAAAAAATAAAAATAATAAAAATAAAATCAAAGATTAAACTTAGTTTCATATGTTGTTCTTCAAAGTTCATTTTCCAAGTTTTATTTGCTTGATTCAAACTTGGATTAAGATTTTTTACTCCTGCAACCTATTTATCGTTGAATCCTTTAAGCACTTATCCTAGTGATGAGAAATATCGTTTCAGGATAGCGATGCGTAATCATGTTCAAACTTTCTATTTTGGCAATTTCTTGTTGCTGGTCTTCATGACCTTTGTTCAACAAATAAAGTATGAGTAATGATATTCATAATGAAGAATATCGGTAGTCGTACTACGTGATCTACATATGACAGTTTATTATTTGATGCATTAATGTTGTAATTTTTTATTGTCTCACACAACATATAATTGTCATGTGTATAACACGTAGGGCGACAACCAATGGTCTTCATTATGAATATCATTATTAATAAAGTATGCAAGACTTTATATTTAGTTTGACTTGAGAAAAGACATTATAAGACAGTAGTATTAGTTATGAATGTGTAGTTTAAATTAATATTTAATAAATATAACTGAATTTATAAAGCAATTTATGAATTGTGAATTTAACTTATGCATCACTAAACGTTTTGAAGATAAATGAATAATATTGCTCTTTTAAGTATTTTGGCTTGCTAGTAGGATGAGGCGAGTCTAGTCTAGATGAATAATCGACGAATGACTCGTCCAACTTAACACCCATACCTTAAATTGAACGCCATACTATAGAATCTTCCTCTTTCAAAAAACTTATCTCTTTTGTACATTATTCTCAAAAGGTATAGTCTTTTCGATGACTTTTTCAGCACTATCAAATAATAGTACACAGTTCCCTCTTGTTATAGGCAAGAATTTAAAAACAACTTTATACTTTTTGTCTTTAGTTTATTCCATTAACAATGCTTATGATTCTTAGTGAGCAAATTATTGAGGAAATCTACGTGATAAGCGTAAATATTACTCTTATCTTGGCCGTCAAAAAATGATTTTTGGGAGTAATTTTATGAACTAGATACTTAATTTTATGTGCTTTTATTATTATTACTTTAGTAGAAAACCTGAAATTGGAAGAGAAATGGTGGAAATGAGCAATAATTGATCAAAATGGAGTAAAATAGAACATTTTGGAAGTTGGGGATCAAGGTGTCACATTTGAAAATTGAAAGACCTCGGTTGCAATATTTGAGGACTTAACTTGAATTAAAAGAGGAACGGAGACCAAATTTCACAACGAAAGATTAGTTTCCAGCAATTTAGGAAATTATAATTTGACCATAATTATGATTTCTTATTCTCTTGTGACTCTATTTTAAAACTAAATTAAGGTCTATAAATAAGGCTCTTGCTTTCAAATAAAAGAAAGAGACTAGAGATACGAAATCCAAACCCTTTTTTTTGTTCGATTGAAAACCACGGTTTAATATACATATTGAATAAGTTAAATAATAAATATTAGACTAAAATTTCACGTTAAAAAATAAATTGTATCATTAAATAAATTACAAATCAAACATATATAATTATAATCATTATAATATAACACGTGATAGAAATATTTAGAACTTTTAGTCAATAATGATCAATTGTAATACACAATTCATTCTCTCCATAAATTAGGATAAGAATATAGTACATGAATTTATTGATTATAGTGAAAAGATATAAAACAACTAATAAAAAAAGGATCAAATACGATAAGACCTAGCCACTGTAACTTTTTATGAATCATCTAATACTTCTATTTCATCCAAATATTGATGAATTAATATCGATTTATTGTTATTATAAAACTAATTTTTAAGGCAAATCACTACCTTAACCTTATTAGCACTCACGAACTCCTAAAGAAATCAAGAATTTGACCACTAATAAGGAATGTAGACTTAGAATAATTTTGGATATTTGAATAATTAACACATCTTTAGTAATTTGAAGGACAATATTGTATTGATTTGAATTGAATTTTTCCGAAGTATTACATCAAAAAAGTTCATTGGTCAAATCTTCAAAACTACCATTTAAGTAATCTAACAAATTATTCTAACAATTAGCAGTAACATTTAGAAACTAAATTAAAATTTAAATAATTAATTAAGTGATTTGACTAGGAAATTGAGACGCAAATAAACAAAAAATATCCTATCACCTAAAAATTTAAGAGAACCTGACAATAATTAAAACAAAGTAACATAAGTACTAATAAAAACATAGCAAATAATAAAAAAAAAATAGATGAACTGACTTGAAAATTTAGGCAAAATTCGAGAAAATTATTAGTAGAAAGAAATGAAATGTGTAAGTTTGAATTAAAATCTAGATTTAATTACTTACTCAATTGTAATGGAGGATCAATGAATATGGTGTAGCAGCAGTTCAACACTTTACCCAATTTGAAGATTTTACATTCACAATTGTGATGACTAATAGATATTTTGATATAATTTAATCAATTAATTAAGATGTATAATTATCTATTTATGTATTGAGTTTAATTGAATTATATCTAATGTGGATGTATTTTTTTTAATTGGAATGTGTTTAGTTTTAATTGAGTTGGAGAAAACTTAGACTAATTTATTTTCATTTTATTAAAAAGGTTTAGTAGTTTAAAACAGTTTGCAAGGATTGAAACATATACAAAACCACTTCGAAGCGGTTCAATTTGGTTTTAAACCAAAACTTTAACGGATCCACGTGGAACCAAACCAATGATTTTAAAAAAAAAAAACGATTTCAATTCGATTTTGTGGTTCGACGGTTTCGTGGTTTAGCACTACTGGGAGATGTACAACAAATCAAGGAAGAATTGAAAATCTTTGTTAGGATTTGAGTGTCAAAGGATAACAATAGCTTAAATTAATTATTTAATCATCGTGTTAAATTCAGTTATTTTTTCATCATTTTGTTATTTGATTTCAATATTATGACTGGCTTATTATTATGAGACCGAACGACGTAGCGTAGATTAATATTTATTTAATTAAGTAGATTTTATGCTAATTTGATTATGTATTAATTGCTTATTGTGTGCCAAATTATCATCAAATTACTTGATCACCAATTATATTGGTTAAGGATAATATTGAGACCCATATATTTATTAAGTTCGTGCAATAAGCAAAATGAGTTTTGGTAAGAGATAGAGGGATAATTTTATAGATTATATAATCATAATTGAACTATTAAAATTGAATGCTTTAGCATGTGGATAGGGTTAATTTTACTCAAGAGATTATTAACTAAAATTAATTAATTTGATTGACAATACATATAAAAAAGGGGTTCGATAAAATTGAATTAGATGAATGTTAGATAATTTATGTGAAATTGAAATTTTTAGCTTCTAAATCCCAAAAGTTTTTCACAAACTCATTAAATCATATCAAACTAGTATACTTTAGTTAGAAACGTAAACACTTGAAATTGATAATTGGTAATTATTAAATTAATTTAGGTTGAAGCTAGATTATCATAAAATTAGTAGTATATACTTAGTCCGTGTCGATACCATACTTGAATTCAAAATTCACTTTATTATTTATAATGATCCGTCCGCTTACTTAGTCAAATGTAAGCACAAACACAAATCGAATGGGTTCTCTTTGATGGTAAATCAAATGTAACTATAAAAACCATCAACATTAGGCATTTTATGAGTGAGATTAAAACCCTTTTGAAACTGTGTTTTTTACTTCCTTTTATGAAGGTCACTTTGTATTTTTTCTTTTTTAGTGCACTTTGTATTTGGACTTAATTCAAGTTTATTCACATTTTTAAATTTAATTCAAGGGGGACTAAGCAAATTTTAAAGATTAAAGATGACATTATTTTTTATAATTTTGTCAAAACTTTGACATTTTTCCATTTTTTTTTAAAAAATTATTTAAGATTGACATTCTATTAAGCTTTTTTTTTAATATAATTAATATAATCTATAAATAAATGAGTCAGGAATAAGTTCATATCAATAGTAAATTTCATACATCAATTATGAACAAATCAAATGTATGTGTAAAAACCTTATTCGTATAAAATCAAATGACCATATAGACAAGAACGAAATAGTCGGATCTTTAATCTTTTATCATTTATGAAACTAATTGAAGAACAAATAATGAATGATAAAATACAAGTGATGATATTATCATCCAAAAATATTTCTTCAATCTCCGCATCATAGATCCAAGAAGATCTGTAATAATATGACACAATCAATTTACGCCCTTAAGCCAATAGGAAAAAGCTATTTATATACCATATTGTATACATCATACTATACAGCATGGTGTACTGTCCCCTCACATGTTGAGGGGCTCACATGAATATTAAATTTGTGGACCCCTCATTGTGAAAGAGCTGCAAAAGTGTACAACACCAAGCAGATCTGAAGCCAATATTCATCAAACTTTCTTCTAGAAATCAAGTTAACTTGGTGCTGTACACCAAGCAGATCCCATCCCAGGCCAATATCCATCAAACTTTCTTCTAGAAATCAAGTTAACTTTTTGGCTTGGACTTGATTCTAGCCAAACAGCACGATTGTAGCTAGAAAGTAATGTTAATCTAGAAGATTTGACTTGTATTCAATTCTATTTATTTATTTATTTTTATTTTTATTTTTTTCTGACGGAAGAAGACAAATCTCCTTAAAAGTGAAATTATTGGACAAGGATAATTCAGTTCTGTAGCTGGCACACGTTTTCATTTTACTATATTGACCCTTTTCCCATTTTCTCAATAATTGAGTTCTCGAAGTTTCCTACTAACATTTTTTTAACCAAAATAATGCACTTGACAAATCCTTCTAGAGCAACTTAATAGTCGGCTGGAGTTAAGAACACTGATTGGTGGATTTTGTGGCTAAGCTTTGTAATTCCTGTTAGGACTTATATTTTTAAGTTCTCGTTTGAACCTCATTTTTAGAATAAATTTTGTAAAAAAATATTTGTTTTTTAAGAATATATACTTAAAAATAGAAAAAATAATTGAACTAACGTATAAAATTAATTTATTGAAATAATATATTATTGGATATGAATTTGAGGAACATAAGAATGAGTTTCAAACAAGAGCTGAGTGTCAAAAAACAGTTCTAGACTTATATGGTAATTGTTATGGCAATATTTCGACATCTCGAGAAATACGAAAAATTTATAAACTTTTGGAGAAATCAGGTCTCTAATAACAAAATTAATTAGGAAAATTGACATGGATAATAACACAAAAATAAGGAGCTGCGAAGGTTGTTAAAGTATGTTGACAGTCACATATATGAAATCACATCCACATACTATGAAAGCTTTGAAACGATTGTGAGATGACAATTGATATTTGGGTTGTGAAACTTTTATATAGTGGTCGCTTTACATTTGAGTTGATCTGGTAATTATTGGACTATTTTTAGGTTTATTTTGACCTTAAATTGAAAATATAATCAAATCGCGTCCTCAAAAAATCTCACTACGTCTATTTTGATGCTATGGACAAGTGTGACTGGAAGTTGTCACAGGTGACTTATTCTCCGTGCTTCGGCGTTGAAAAATGAAAATATAAATTAGATGAAGTTGTGGGCACGAGATTTTGATAATCTAAATCATTATTCTGACATTAAATCTCTTTGTGCTTGGGATCGTGCTACACATACATAATCATTTACACAATCGTTCACACCCCCACTCACATCATCAAGGTGGGGACCACGGCTCGACATTATTAAATACACGTGGGGCCTGGAAGGGGACACGCTTCGGTAACCCCCCCCCCCCCCCCCCCCCCCCCCCTTCGGTACATATGGTTTTATCCTTGTGCTTATTACTATTTTTGGAATGGTCCGTGTTGAAATGGTAATGTTCCGTCTTTAATTGGGGATGTTCGTGTTGCATGGATTTAGAATCAAATTCGAGAGAGAATGATGAGAAATAATAATAAAAATTTAAAATTCAATATTTTAATTAATTAATTTCCAAAATACCTGATTTCAAAAATAATTCTGAGCAGTCTGATTTCCCAAAAATAATTGGGGGCAGGGTTCTGCCTTATTTTCTCAAAATAATAATTTAGCTCACCCAAACAGATGTCCATATCTAGAATAACTCTAAATTTTAACTTATCCTAACGTTTGGCTTATTTCTTACTTCACCACATATCGTTTTCTTACTCAACCAAAACATGCACTCAATGTTTTCTTATCTCACCACACAACGTGTTCGCCGCCTAAGAAAAGGAAATAATTAATAGATTCAATGCTTATTCGATAGTGATTATGAGAATTGATTTTTTGACCGTTAGAGAGAGAGAAGTAGGTTCCACCTGTGAGTAAAGAAATCAAAAATGATGGATGAAATAGTAAAATAACGGTCAAAAAATTGATTTTTTGAGATGAAAAATTGCTATCAAACTGGGACTCAATAAATCTGCTCAAAGGTGCAACTGTTAGAATTTCATAAGAAGCATATGTGGCAACATTTGGTTGGACTGCTTTTTTTTTTTTTTAGGCATGTCTAACGTAAATTTGCCATGTGTAGTCTGGTGAAATTTTGACATAATTTTTCTGTACAAACAAACAGCACGTCGCCCAAAAACAGCATGGGTCGCATCAGTTTTGCACTATAAATTTGCACCCGAATCCCATTGTAGAAGACACCAAGAAAGTAAAAACTTATGGATTTCCAATTGTTCCTGCTTGTTCTATTTTCTGTCATATGGGCATGCATTTTTTTCATAACCTCAAATTCAAAGCACCGAAAATCCGCTAAACTTCCTCCGGGGCCTTATCCTTTTCCGATAATAGGGAACATTCTACAACTCGGCGAAAACCCCCATCAGTCACTTGCCAAACTTTCCCAAACCTATGGACCTCTTATGCATCTTAAAATGGGGTATCGTGAAACAATAGTTGTTTCATCACCAGAAATGGCAAAAATTGTACTACAAAAATATGATCAAACCTTCAGTAGCAGAACTGTCCCCGTGACACTTGAATCCGTCGAGCATGGCAAATTTTCTATGGGTTTTATGCCAGTTGATAATCAATGGCGTAAACTTCGCAGAATATTGAAGGAACAGATGTTTTCACTGCAAAGGCTTGATGCAAGCCAGGGCATTCGACGAGAAAAATTGCAAAAACTATACGAGTATGTGAATCAATGTCGTGTTAATGGTCATGCAGTGGATATAGCTGAGGCTACATTTACAACCTCACTTAACACGATATCGTCGACTCTTTTCTCAGTTGATTTTGCTGACTTTGATTCTGATTCCTCTCAAGAGTTCAAGGATGTTGTGTGGAATGTAATGAAATGTATTGGGAGTCCTAATCTTGCAGATTACTTTCCAGTTCTTAAATATGTTGATCCACAAGGCATCTCACGCCGAACCAAGTTTTATTTCGGAAAATTATATGCCATTCTGGATAGTATTATAGATCAAAGGTTGATATCCAGAGGTACATTAGAGAAAAATGATTTGCTGGAAGCCCTTCTTGATCTCTACCAAAAGCCTGAGCCAGAATTAAGCCGAAATGAAATAAGGCATATACTAATGGTATGAATTATACTTCAACAATGAACTTTGATTTTACTGCTCTAGAAATCTTAGAAGAAATACTTAAAATTTCTCTCTTACTTTGCTTTCTATTTCGTAGGACTTATTTTTTGGCAGCACGGATACAGTTCCATCTACTGTTGAATGGGCAATGGCTGAATTACTCCGCAACCCCAAGACGATGTCGAGAGCTAAAAAGGAGCTTAGTGAAGTGATTGGAGAGCATGGTGTGATTCAAGAATCAGATATTTCAAAGCTCCCTTACTTACAAGCTCTTGTGAAAGAAACACATAGGCTTCACCCTGTCGCACCCTTGTTAGTACCTCATAAAGCTGAGGCCGATGTAGAAATCAATGGTTACATAGTCCCGAAAAATGCGCAAATACTTGTTAATACATGGGCAACCAGTAGAGATTCAAATATTTGGTCGAGTTCAGATTCGTTTATGCCAGAAAGATTTTTAGATCGCAAAATTGATTTCAACGGTCAAGATTTCAAGTTCATTCCCTTTGGTGCTGGGAGGAGGATGTGCCCGGGATTGCCTTTGGCGAACCGGGTAGTACACGTCATGTTGGCCACTTTGATACACAACTTCGACTGGAGACTTGAACAGGGACTAAAACCAGAAGAAATTGATATGAGCGAGAAATTCACTACTACTCTACACAAGGCCATACCTCTCAAGGCTTTTCCAATCAAATTGTGATCTTTTTCTTTGTTTTACAAGTTGAAGTGTGCTTTTACCTGTTTTATAGTGGTGACAATGCTGTAATATTTCCCTTTCTAGGTATAAATAAGTAGTTAAAAAGTAATTTTATGTTGATGCTACTATGATGAATGTTACTTCTGGTAATTTTCTTTGATTTGATAATTGAAAGTCACTATATGCATCAATCAATCTACAAAAAGGAGAGCTTCAAGTACTTTGCAACGAAGTAGAACATGCGTTCAACTTGGTCGAGATCAACACGATTTAAAAAGTGCTCAATTTGACATCCACAAAATTCATTTTGTTTCAAGTATGACACTTATTCGATCTAATAGAATGATTTTGCCGTATCCAGACTAATACCAATCCAAGCCATTTCATGAATAAAATGTGCCCAATTAACCAACCAACAAAACTACTTGTTACAAATAACATCTTGTTGTTGCATCGAAACATATAAATGTTGACTAATCTGGCTAACATTGAACTTGGTAAAATGAAATGGTTGAATAATTGAAAAATGAGATTATTCAGGAATACACATATAGATTGATCCGAAATCTGATTCAAATCCAATATAGTACCTATGGGTACTAAATGGTCCTAGTTACTCTTCGGGACAGAGTGGAAGAAGGGAGGGGATTACCTGTAGGATATATCGAATGTGTATCACATACTCAACATAGGATGTCGTGTGTCTTAAAATTAATAATGTGAGTTACTTGCTCAATAGAGAACCTCGATCCTCTCATCACTAATTATACCCTCCTACTTTTTCAACGATTGAAAACGCTCCTTATTTCAATAATTGAACGCACTGATTGATGCATATTTTGTAGATTATTTATTTTTTGGTGTAAATGCTGTAGTGCAGTAATAGTAGCAACCACAACAGCAGATATAATAGATTAATCGAATCTGCCATACATTATATACCCAAAAATTTCTAGTAGGGTCAAGATTATGTATTTATGTGTCCAATAATTTCACACTTTAAACTCCATTATCACAAGGAATATTCACAATGATACAGGTCAGCAATTATGTAATTTTAGATTGTAATTCAAAGATACATAACATGAGGCCATCTCCAACCCTACACCAAATTTTGCACCATTTTACATCAAATTTTGCACCAAATCTTACACCAAACTAAAATTCATCTCCAACCATTACACCAAAAATTACACCAAATGAACAGTATTTAACCATTTTCTTCCCTTTTTTATTCTTTATAATCTACTTATTTGAAATGTTATTTATTTAGTTATTTCATAAATACATAAATTACTAAATAAATAATTACGTTAAATTACGAAAAAAATTAAATTCATTAATAAATATAAAAAAACATAGAACAATTAATAAAAATACAAACAGTATTTAACCATTTTCTTCCCTTTTTTATTCTTTATAATCTACTTATTTGAAATGTTATTTATTTAGTTATTTCATAAATACATAAATTACTAAATAAATAATTACGTTAAATTACGAAAAAAATTAAATTCATTAATAAATATAAAAAAACATAGAACAATTAATAAAAATACAATTAATAAACAAAGAACATAAATTGTTATTTAATATATTTCGTGTTAACTTTAATAAATAATCGTGTTTGATGTATTTTAAATTGTTTTCGTCTTTTAATTAATTAATTGATTATTATGTCTTACATTTAAAATTTATTTTAAACACAAATAATATTAATATTAATAAAAAATAATAATAATTTATTGTATTAAAAAATATATAGCGCAAATTACATAAATACCCTCAACAAATTTATTTGGGAAATGTTAAATAAGGGCAAATGAACATTTTACACTTAGCACCAATTTGGTGCAAAATGGTGCAAAGTTTGGTGTTGGATTGGAGCAATTTTGCATCAAAAAATGGTGCAAAATGGTGCAATGGTGTTGTGGTTGGAGATGCCCTGATAGATTGTGTTTTTAACTTGCTTTTGAAAATAATAAAATGAAAAGGTTAAATTCTTTTAATAACAAAAGATAACAATTTCCTCTATTAATAACAAAAATAACTTCAAAAATCTTATTTGATAAAATAAGTAACAACTCATCGAAAATTGATTTCATTTCCATCAAGTCTAGTCTTCTTAAAAGTGATAATTTTGAAGTGTTAATTTAAAATATATATTCACAGATAAAAACATAATTTGTTAATGAGTTAATAAATTTATTTATTTATTTAAGTTAATAATGACTTTATTAGACCCCTCGTGCAAAACATATTAAATTTTCATGTGTAAATCTCTGTGTGCTCTTGTATGAATAATCACAATGCTATACCCCTCGTGCAAAACGTATTAATGTTGAATTACTTTTATGAGTTTAGATGATTTGGTTCAAACAATAATAATTGGAAAAAGAAAAAAAAAATCCTTCAAGTCTAACTACCAAAATAGTTTTATACACGTGTCAAACATTAGGATTCAATTGTAATAATTGTGTTGAAGTTTAATTTTAAGTAAGTAAATGAATGAAATAATTTAATGAGTAGTCACTGCACCAATCTTTAAAAAGTTACTCATTATTCATCCAACTTTTACTATAAGTTACTATTTACTCATCGAAATTTAAAATGTTACTCATTGCACACCAAAATCTGAATAAAATTACTCGTTGCTCACTAAACTTTGTATTATATAACACTCATGTAAATGGTATGGGTGATTGATCGGTAACTTTGTTCAAATTTAAATGAGTAATAAACAATATTTTGAATTTTAATGAGCAAATAGTAACTTATGACAAAATTTAGTGAACAAAAAATAACTTTTTAAATTTCGATAAGTAAGTAATAACTTCCAGTAAATTTCAGCAATCATTGATTAATTTAACACGTGAAATAATTCCAACATCAATCTCAATTTTTTAAATAAAAAAGATCACTAATTCGACTTGGCTACCACTTGTTGACTAAAAATATTATTTGCCGGGTGAGAGTAATTTGCGGGAACTATACTTTTATGATTTGAATGGAATAAAGAAACTATGATTTCACTTAGAGTAATGTTATTCGTAGTCACTCACTGCGATAGTCGCCCTACGTAACATATACATGACAGGTGATTATTTGATGCATTAATGTGGTAATTTTTTTCATTAATGTATCAAATAACCAACTATCATGTGTATGTCATGTAGAATGACTGCAAATAATATTATTCTTTCACTTAAATTGATGTAGCTGTCAATTCTCTCTCATGTTAGATTGTAGATTGTGATAAGATAATGGTGGGTTCCATATAATAAATAAATGAAATAGACATAGGATAAATTTCTTCTTTCGGCGGGATTGATTGTAGTGCAACAATGACAAGTCACATAAATGATTAGATTTGTTGATAATTAATATAATATGCCATAAGTACATAAGTATTTAATATAAATTATGTACAGGCGCTTATGACATCTTCACGTGGCTCTTGTTCAGGTTTCCACTATTTCAAATTATAGTCCTGTTTGATTATCATAATTCTAAAAAAAAAAAAAAATTTCAAAATTTATTTTCAATCACACATTCTTCAATAAAATAACATTACACGTAAATTTAAAATTTTTTTTTAATTTTTAATCACACATTCTCTATCAATCTACTATTCAAAATACATTATTTCTCCCAAAATGAGAATCAAACAAGGGCATATAATAAAAGGAATAATAAACTTTTGAAAAATGTGTGGTTAAAAATAATTTTTTTTTTTTTTAAGTTTACATGTAATATTAGTTATTGAAAAATGTTTAATTAATAAGAAAAAAATTTATTTAATGCGGGTCAAATAGGGACGTAATCACGTAAAATATATATATATACACACACGCGTATATACACACACACATGCGCACATAAATATGCGGGTTTGATCTCCTTTTCATCAGAGTTATAATGGCAACACCACATGTTGTCATTTCTCACCGTGAATATTATAATTTCTGTCCCACTGTGGACAAGAAATTAGGTATGTATAAACATGAATCAAAATCAAAATTATTAGTATTTTTGTACATCCAACAACATGTAGTGGGCGGCTAATCGTGATCCAAAATTTAAAAATTATATAAAAATCTGGTGCCTAATCACGATAGCAAAACTCAAATGAATAAAGCTATTGGTACAATTTGTTGTAGATAATGTCAAAATTTGGTTCATTGATTTAAGAAATAGTTTTTAAAATAGATGGGTGTAGGGTTGGGCGTGGGTCGGTACCGTCGGGTCCAAATATAATTATGGAACCGTTCGGGATCGATTCCGTTCGGTTCAATTCGGTTCTGTACTATAATTAAATTTTTTAACATTTATAACAACATTATATAAATACAACTAATGACATATTCAATGGTTTTGAAATGTTAGAGACTAGTAGATTACCTTGTTCAAATGATCGCTACGGTCAAAATTTCGGTTGGAGGAGGTCACAGCTTCAATCGGAGATCACAACGTCGGTCGACGATTGTATAGTTTTTGGAATGTCGGCGAGAGTCGAGACAGCGTTATACACTTTAGTGTAGGTGTTTAGGGTTATTTAGTGGGTTGGATCTTGTTGGGCTAAGAAATGAGACAATAAAATGGGTAATTGGGTCAAAAATTAAAAAATTAGAAATGAAACAAATTATTAGGCCAAAAATTTGAATTTAGAAATTGTTAATTTGTTTAGAAAAAAAATTAAAATTAAAATAATTTGATTTATTCAATATAAAAAAAATTAGAAAGATTCGGTTATTCGATTCTTGGTCTAGAACCGAGAATCGAATCGTACCCGTCGATTCTCAATTTAGATATCCGTTCCGGTATTTAATTTGATAAGAACCGTCGGATTCGGTTCGATTCGATCGTTTCGGTTCAGGTGATTTTCCCAGCCCTAGATGGGTGTAATATGGTTAAGTGTGCATTGTTAATCAAAATTGTAAAACAAATATTATATATGTAGCATGATTGAACTCAAATTTCGAAACGAAATGAACACACGCCTGATTTGATTTGCAAAGAGACGTACAAATAACAGGCAAAATCTTGACTTTTAACTTAATGATTATTAATTAGGTATAACTGGTTCTAATAAATTTGATTTGCGTTTTTCTAAGTGGATTGTACACTTATAGCCCCCTCACATGAGGGGGCTCCACGATCAACATGGGGCCTCCTCATGTGATAGGATAGTCATGTTTAGTGTACAAAGTGCTCTACACCAAGCATGGCTCATTTGATTTTCTCAATGGCTTGGTAGATTTGATAGAAAAAAGGAAAACATTTTGGATAAAAAATTTAAAGCAAGGTACTTTAAACTTTTTTTTTTTATTGTTTTAAATTTTCAATATTATATAAAATGTTAAATTTCTTCCAAATGTTATGTGTGCAAAATATCATTTTACGCTCTAATGATATATATTTAGCCCTCGATTGGCCCTATTCTCTTTCATTTTTTTTCTTATTTCTTATTTTCAACCACATAATCTTTCATAAAATAATATTACACATAAATCGAAAATTTTTCATTCTTTTTCAACCACACATTCTTCATAAAAATACTATTCCAAACATTAAAATTTGGAAAAAAAATGAGGGCCAAACAAGGGCTTAGTTTTGAAAAAAATATGTGATTAAAAAGTGTTCACAATATACATTTGTATATTCATATCCATATCCATCTTCACCTGTGACTATGTTTGATTTTTATTTTCTCCAAAATATATTTTTCCCTCTTTTTTTTTTCAACCACATATTTTTCATTAAAATAATATTATACGTAAATCAAAATTTTTTTTTATTTTTCAACCACACATTTCTCTTCAATCTACTATTCTAAAATGCATTTTTTCATAAAAATGGGACTCGAACACCCTCTGTGTAACATATGCACAATAGAAAATAATTATTTTTTGCATGTCTATGATGACCCTCTTGTGGTCAAGCTAGATAATCTCAATGTGTGTATAGGTTTGAAAGTTTCTAATGAAAATTCCTTTTTATAATTTTCCAAATACTAGTCTTTGTCACGTGCGTTGCACGAATGTTGTATTTATTGTATTTTTATTAGTGTAGAAATTGTAGATGCTAAAAAAAATGTTGAAAATTTATTGCACTATTCAAGAGTCTTGGAGCATATTATTGCTTCGTCAATGCTCTATCTATAAAATCCCCATGCATAGACTTATGTTGCAGATAGTTAAATAAACCTAAAGTGAATAATGCTTATACTATCTAAAAAATCACTATCTTCTAAACCAAAAATTAAAAACTATCTAGTGTATGTGTTTGATTAGTTTAGGCAAGTGTGCAAGAAAAGGTGAATGTATTAGTAATGTGATTATGTCTTAACTGAGTAGTATGGAATTCTTAAGATATTGAAAAAAAAAACACTTGCACCAAGTCAAGGAAAATATTGGACGCCTGCATACATTGTTCTATTCAATTATATAATCTATCCTTTGCGATTCATCAATTTTCTAAACAATGGGACCCATTTTCTTATCGGATGCATCACAAAAGAAATTCTAAACAATGACTCATCAATTGTACACAGATTATAGGAATATAATTCCCGTTAAGCACTAATTAGTCCAATTATTTTTAGCAAAATTGACAAAAATGTCAAACTCAATCAATCAAAAACTACTGCTTGCAAGAAATCATCACAACCAACAAACTTGAAAATGAAACAAGTGGTTTAATATAATTTTTGCTCAATTGCAAGTTAGTTGCATGGGGATGAATCCAAGGATATATGAAAAAACCTTTTGATAGATTAGTTTTCAGTTACAAGTTAGTTGCATAGAAGTATGAGATATGTTTGTAAAAGAGTTGAACAAATGCTGATGCTAGAACTTTTTACTCAATTATTGCAACAACATATTCAGCACTGGCATCATATTCGACAATGAAAAGGTAATTTTAGGAGGCAATTATGTTATATGTCACTCATCCATAGTAAAACATTGTAAAGACACACATTAACTTATCGAATCTCAATGAGAAATGAATTCTTATAATAATTGAATTAAATGAGAAGCATAATGCACGTGGACAAGAAATGAAATAGAAGCATCCACTTTGCGCAGCATTAAATATCAAGTTTACTTCATTTAGTATACCATTTACTCACTTTTTTGTTCACTTCTTTATACTTTTAATTGAAAAAATTGCTATAAATTTCAATAGTCATTCAATGAAATAATAAGGTACCTTGAAAAAAAAATCAAACATCTTTCATCTTCTATTTACTAATTGTAGTAATCCATTCTTGCTAATACATGATATCAGAATAGCAATGTAAATTTAATTAAACAATAATTGTTCAGCATGCTTGCCTTGGGTAGCAAAAATTTTTAACCATATTAATGCAATTCTTTCATGTTCCTCATAAAGCATATAACCAGTCTAAAAAATAAACAAGTACTCCACGGTTATATGGATGAAAAACCTGATATTCACCCATAACAAAGAAACTCAAAGGCATTGCAGATGATTAATAAAATGCAATTTAAAAAATATACCTTTACAACTCTAAAATCTAAGGCGTGTGACGTGAAAGCTATTCCAGCATAAGTGTTCATCCATTTATCTATAAAAATAAATTCTCAAGAGTTAAAATAGCTCGTCTCCCAAATGAAGGACTACATTTAACCTTGGATAAATAAAAGTAGAAAATCTTGTAGGTGAAAGTACCAAAAAAAAAAAGGAAACGAAAGATTAAAAGAAGAGGTGTGGAGGTAGGATAAGAAAGATTAAAAAATAGCAGAAAAATGAAAAGAAAAGCCAAAGTATATAAAAAATCTATCATTAAAAACAGAAAAATTACATTAGTAAAGGAATATACATTTGGCAACCACGAAACTGTAAAATGCCAAAAACTCAAGCTTAACATTCAGAAAATTTATTAAATTTATTACGACAACTGTAAGAAGAGAATGATAAAATTCCCAAAATTTTAATTACATAATCATCAATGAAAATCAAACATCCATCAAAAGGCTTTTTCTACTATGAAACCGTAAAAGTTTTTAAAAAAAAATTAGGTCAAAACCTCTTCTTGGATCCAAGAAACCAAAGATCCACTACTTCATCTGTCGTAGACACTTGAAGCATAGTAAAACTATCAATACATGGCCTGTTGAGAGATAAAATATGAATTGAGCAAAAAATTTATAATTTGCATAAGAAAGAGGAGTTTGAGAGAAAAAGAAATGGGTTGAAAATTGGAAGAGAGAAGAAAGATAAATGGAAGTTGCGTAAACAAGTAGGGAAAATAGATTTTGCGTGAAGAAGTAAGAAAAAATAGATATTGTGTAAAGAAATGAAGAAAAGTAGGAAAAGAGAAAGAGAGTGGAAAAAAAAAAAGAAAAAAATTACCAATAAAAAAAAAATCTCTCTGCATAGTGCGGAGAGCCTTTTTTTTGTGCTCATGGCAGTTTATATTAATAGATATTGGCTAAAGAAATGAATAAAAAGTAGATCAAGCGAGAGAGAGAGTGAAAAAATTACCAAAAAAAAAAAATATCTCCGCACTATGTGGAGAGTGCGCTCCAACTCCCTGCACTGTGCGGAGAGATGGAAAAATTGCTGAGCACTCTCTGCACTGTGCGGAGAGGTGGAGAGATGGTCTCTCCACAATGCGAAGAGCATTTTTTTTCCTCTTGGTAGTTTATATATATTAATTTTTTTAATGGTGATGGCACGATGTGTGTGGAAGAACATTCATACACAAAATTCTTTGCCTCATTGCCGTTTTTATTTTTGCTCATGAAAGTTTATATATACCATGTTGAAGAAGTAGGGAAAAATAAGTATTGCCCAAAAAATGGAGAAAAGTAGGGAGAGAAAGAGAGAGTGAAGAAAAGGGGGAAAAAAAGAAGAAAAAAATTATCCAAAAAAAAAGAAAGAAAATCTCTTCGCATCGTGCGGAGAATTAGAGACCAACTCTCCGCACAGTGCAGAGAGATGGTCTCTAACTCTTTGCACAATGTGGAGAGTTTTTTTTGTGTGCTCATGGCAGTTTATATATACTATGTCGAAGAAGTAGGAAAAAATAAATATTGCCTAAAAATGGAGAAAAGTAGGGAGAGCGAGAGAGAGTGGAGAAAAAAAAAGAAAAAAATTACCAAAAAAAGAAAGAAAATTTCTCCGTACTGTGCGGAAAGTGCACTTTGCACCGTGCAAAGAGTGCGGAGAGTTGGAGAACTCTCTCTCCAACTCTCCGCACAGTGCGGAAAGTGCACACCGCACCGTGCGGAGAGTTCTCCAACTCTTCACACTGCGCACTATTCGGAGAGTGCAGAGAGATGGAGAGATGGCTCCGCACAGTACGAAGAGATAGTCTCCAACTCCAACTCTCCGCACTGTGAGTTTTTTTCCTCATAGCAGTTTATATATATTAAA
This sequence comes from Olea europaea var. sylvestris, assembly GCF_002742605.1. NCBI lineage: Eukaryota > Viridiplantae > Streptophyta > Magnoliopsida > Lamiales > Oleaceae > Olea > Olea europaea. The sequence goes on from NW_019254031.1 coordinate 36,754, forward strand.
AAAATAATGGATAAGACAACCAATTGCAATAAATTTTAAGTTCAACAATCCAATTGGAAGAAACAACTTTCCCATTAAACAAATTAATAAAAATGGATGAAATGGACCAATTGTAATAATTTTTGCAATTAGTTTTGAAAATTTCGTCACCTATTTTTCCCAAAAGTAATCATATTAATTGTGTCAAAGCCATCAAATTGAATTTCAGAAACATACACAATAGAGTCTCGATTAAAAAAAAATGAAATTTGACAGCACACAAACCACCTCTTGACACCAATAATAAGCAAAAAATGTTACAAGGAAACATTCAAACATTGATCAACGATAAACAGATTAATGAGTTTTATAATTGAAAATAGAAATTAAACTAACCTTAGTTTGAAAATCAACAGGATTAGAAGCTGCCTTGTAAACATTATCCACAATTTCTTTAAAACTAGACTTCAAGCTGAGACTCTGATCTATCCAAACCCCATTAGCGAATGACAAGCGAGGCCCACCAAGGGGGCCACCTACAGCGAAAATTAGAGTTACAAGCTGAGAGCCAATCACCAATTTCTGGGCAAAATTTCCACTTTTCTAAGGAGATTTCATTAAACTTGGAACAAAGATAGAGAGAAAAAGATCAAACACTAAAAATACGGGTTGAAGGAAATGGAACAACCATAAACAAAAAGAGGAAAATGAAGATATCAGGATAGCTTCAAAATATCACCCTTTTGAAGCACATTTTGATCATAATATGTAATGAAACCAAACTCAATCTAAAACTCAATTTATAACCAAATTACACAAAATCTGAAGCTCAAACATATGTAGGGAAACACATTTTTGCTTTGATTTGGGTTGGATATCTTAAAAGATCGAAAACAAAATGGGAAAAATCGATCCTTCAACAACACAGCTTAAAAACCAGAAGAAACATACGTAAGAGTGAGAAATTGAAGGCGTGAGAAGTATACTTACCGATATATGTCCCAATTCCTGCAAATTGTTTGTATTTTTTCCTACTAGAGAGAGAGAGAGAGAGAGAGAGATTAGGGTTAAAGCAAGATAAATTCGTAAAAAAAAAAAATAAATAAATAAAAAGTAAAACTGTAGGAAGAGCACCTCAGAAAAGTAATAAAAATGA
>NW_019254031.1:38647-40819 GCF_002742605.1 Olea europaea var. sylvestris
TAAGGCAGCAGCTTGCTGCCTTTTAAGGCAGCGAACTGCTGCCTGTTTTGCCTTAAATTTTAATTTTTTTTTTATTTTATAAAAAGCTCGTGAGCTCACGGGCCGGCTCGGGCAAAGCCCGTGTCCTCAAAATGGGGCTCGACCCGAGCTTAGGCTCGGGTCTACCGAGCCCCGAGCCCCGAGCCGAGCTGGCTCGGGCTTTTCTCGAGCCGAGCCACGGGCGGTTCGAGCCCGATTGCCATCCCTACTTGTCCAAGAAGCAGGCTTGTTTTTTAAAAGAATGTACTATTAAAAATAGACAAAAAAAAAAAATTCTCGCAAATTGAAGAACGCACAGGATTCTCTAGGCTCATGGGATCAAAGATAAAGAAGCACTCTCTTGAGAGGGGCGGCAAGAGAAGTTGAACCTACATAGCGAAAAGGGCGATATCATCTCGCGCACGTGCAATCCCCTTTATGCCCATCCGCCTAATGTGCTGAATTGGCTCATGATGTTCAGAGTATTCCCAAGGAGCCTCACTAATCAAGCTATGGAATGGTACTACACTCAATTCAATTTTTTGTCCCCTTGTCGAAAAGTATTTAAATTTTTTTAAGATTGTGTGATTAGAAAATAAGAAAAGTTATTGAATTTTTGTATAATATTATTTTATGTGAGAATGTATGATTAATAATGAGTTTTTAAAAAATATATCTTTTAAAAAATAGAGCTCAAACAGGAGCTAAAAGTGTCTACCAAATGTAAAATCAATATTCTAAATAAAAATTTTAGAGCACTGTTTGTTGACAATAGAAAATAAAATATATGCACAATAATCTTACCGTGTCACGTGCATCCCACTTTATTACATAGTAGTATATAGTAAAAGGGTGATACTAGTTACATAAGAACGGATCATGTACATCTAAAAAAATATTTTAAAAATTTCAAATATTAAGTGTTTGTTTGTCTAAAACATAATCTCCTTATAATTTAGGGAGCAGCTATTTTAATACACCATTTTTATATATTCATCTCATTCTAAATCTATCATATTCAGTATTTTAAAATGTGTCCATAATCTCCTTATAATTTAGGGAGTAGCTATTTTAATATACCATTTTTATATATTCATCTCATTCTGAATCTATCATATTCAGTATTTTAAAATGTGTACATATGCTTTGTATATATACTTGCATATGTTCAATGTTTTCAAAACTCCTCACATATGGAGTATGTGCATGATAATGCAGTCAACCCATTTTGTTGACCACATATACATGCTTATATGTCAAAATTTGTGTTAAAATTGTGTCAAAATTAACCTAGCAAAAGCTCAACCCATTTTTATAACTTAAGAAAGCAAATTGAGTCCAACAAACATCAAATTAACCCAAATCACCCAACTCATGAATTACAATCTGTAGAATTTTAGCATTTAGAAAAATAAAATTAAAAACAAATTTTGGATAGAATTGCAAACTATCTACGCCGAGCTCAAGCTTCCTTCTTTGATCTTCCTATAGTTTTACTAGCAGATGACAATTTTCGACTATTGATGATTATGATGATGAAGGGGTTGACAATAATATCTTATTATCTACAAGAGGTAATAGAAAATCTCGAGTTGAAATAAGGGAGTTCGATGAGAATGATTTTGCATTGAATAACACGGAAAATAACTTGGATAAAGAAAATGAGATTAAATTTGAATTGATAAATAGTTAGACCAGATTTATGGTATTTTAAAGCTAGCGTTCATGTTTATTTAATTGCAAGAATTAATTACCAAGTAATTATAGTATTCATAATTTTGAACAATATATTTTTTGTTAAAAACTTGAAGAATATGTATAAAAATCAAAATTGTGGTATCTATGATTTTGAGCATTTTTTTTTAACTTAAAGAATATGTATAAAGTGCAAAAAATGCATTATTTTATTTATTTATTATTTTAGAATATTTAAAATAATATTAAATATGGAAACGCATAATTACACTTGGGCACTCGTATGCTTATAATGTTTGATACTCAATAGTAACGTATTGCCACTTATTAAGCATTTTAGAAACCTTGATCCTATTAGAATTTCAATTTTTTTTAAAAAAAAAATTATTATTTTAATTCACGTCACATTTCAATATTACCCTTATTAAATTCATTTTATTAAACACTATTATATATGTA
>NW_019254032.1:0-1199 GCF_002742605.1 Olea europaea var. sylvestris
TCGAATTATTACATGCAAACAAATAATGTAACAACAATAATAGAAGTGGACCTCAAAATGCTAATCCAAGAAACCCTTGAATCTTCTTTCTAAAGAGCATTTGTTGAGTGTCTATGTTTTCAAATTAATTCCCCATTTTGTAAGGCACTCGATCAAGCAGTAGGATCCGCACTTAGATGTACTATAATTGTACTAAATATTCATGTGACGTTTGGGGAAGGAAACTCTGCGTCTTCTTGTTTATATTATGGCATTTGGGAGTTGGATATGAAAATATGAATATATTGGATTTTTTTTTTTATTTTTTATTTTTTATTTTTTATTTTTTATTTTTCTTTTTATTTACATACCATGACAAGATGATAGCTCCTCTAGAACGACGTCAAAATTTGATTTTATGTTTGAGCTTTAAATAGATAGAATTATTTGTCTAAACTTTTTGGATTGATACCGTGTCAAGTCTTAAATTTCTAACTTTAAATACTTTTAAAATGCAATGCATACTTTCACCCTAAAGAGAATTCAGTTTGAGCTCCAAAAAAATCCCATCTTATGGTTAGGTAAAATGGTCCATCACAAATGATAAACCAGTCACTTCAAGACCTAAAGTACCCTACAAAATACAGTACATATTGGCAGCAGGGGCCCCAAACCAAATATATACACACCAAGAATGTGAAATCCCACAAAACAATTAAAAAGAAGCTTAGAACAAAGCCTTCCAGAACACAGATTTAGCCATTGATTGATTTTCATTATTTTCAAAATACATTTTTTTAACCATATTTTTCAATAAAATATTATTACACGTAAACACAAATTTTTTTCTTATTTTTCAATCACGCATTCTCCATCAATCTACTCTTTGAAAATGCATTTTACTATAAAATTGAGGTTCAAACATGCTCTTAATACTCAAACCCATTTGAGAAATACAAATGATGATGTAGCAGCATATATAAGAGGCAAGCGTAAAAGGAAATATCAAATTTGAATTATTCGGAAAAAGAAAAAGTCTCGTTTATATATCAAACCAATGCGACTTCTCCACGAACACATTTAGTAGATTGAGATGACGTGAGTAACATGAGATTCCACAATTGTGATTTGTGTCGGAAAAATTGGGCAATTTGTATGTAGATTTATTTATAAATTAGCATAATCAATTAATTGACATAAATATAATTCAACAATAATAT
>NW_019254033.1:0-1199 GCF_002742605.1 Olea europaea var. sylvestris
ACGAAGAGTTCTAGGACCCGAAATAATTGAAGAAACTAGTCGAGCAGTTGATAAAATAAGAGCTAGAATCAAGGCAGCCCAGGTCCGAAAAAAGAGTTATGCCGATAAAAGGAGGAAAGATTTGACATTTAATGTTGGTGATAAAGTTTTCTTAAAAGTGGCACCGATGAAGGGAGTTCTCCGTTTCGGGAAGAAAGGAAAACTTCGGCCAAGATTCATAGGTCCTTTTGAAATTTTGCAGAAAGTTGGAAATGCAGCTTATCGAATCGCTTGTCAGCGATTCATGATGTGTTCCACGTGTCAATGCTTCGACAATATGTGTCAGATCCAAGTCATGTGGTTAGTTATCAACCATTGGATATCAAACCAAACATGACATATGAGGAAAAACCAATATCAATATTGGATCGCAGAATTCAGCAATTAAGGACAAAAGAAATTCCATTAGTAAGAGTTCAATGGAGAAATCATAATGTTGAAGAATCGACTTGGGAAAGAGAAGAAGAAATCAAGACCAAGTATCCAGAACTTTTCAACTAAGTTCAAGGTAATTTCGAGGACGAAATTTTTTTAAGGGGGGAGGAATGTAATACTCCGAAATTTTATGCTCGTTTAAATTTCTTTGGGATAGCGATTTAACTTTCAATACTATTTTTGGCCATAAGGTAAAAGGGGACACCACCTTTGTAGTGGTTAATGTTAGAGGTAGTTAATGAATGTAGGCATGAAGAGTCAAAGGTTGTGTATGTATGAAGTGATTATTAGTTAGTCGAAACTTAAGGCAAGTTTGGACTTAAATGAAGCGGATTTTTTGTTAGGACTTCAATTGACCAAATGATTAAATTATGTTACAATCTACAATTTTTGAATATGTAAGTTGGGTATAAGTTTAAATATGGGGTACACTTTGTTAACAATGAAAGTTAGCGGTTTTAGATTACATTAGTTGAAAAGTTGAGAGGTTTCCTTTGTAAATCTAGGTTTGAGGCCACTTATTACCCTATAATCAACCCACTTGGATATCATCACCATACACTTAGACAATAGGCTAAACATGTGTAGAAATAAGGAAAAAAAAGAAAAATGGAAGGAAAAGGGGGGTGAGGCGGTGGTGAGAAAAAAAAAAGGAAAAAAAATATCAATCATTTATCCTTATCTTTATATATATATAAATACATCCATATCCATTGCCATAGAGA
>NW_019254034.1:0-1199 GCF_002742605.1 Olea europaea var. sylvestris
ACCTTTGACCTTGTGCCTTTTAAGCCCATAAATGCTTCTTTGTACCTTTGCGACAATAAGTTTCACACCGAACCCCTTGGTCAACTCCTGGAATCTGATGAAAAGTTTGGGTTTATTGTCATGGATGGAAATGGCACTCTTTTCGGGACATTAAGTGGTAACACCCGAGAAGTGCTTCACAAATTTACTGTTGACCTTCCAAAGAAACATGGAAGAGGAGGACAATCAGCTCTTAGGTTTGCTCGTCTTCGAATGGAAAAGCGCCACAACTATGTAAGGAAGACAGCGGAGCTTGCCACTCAATTTTTTATTAACCCTGCAACGAGCCAGCCAAACGTATCGGGATTAATACTTGCTGGATCAGCTGATTTCAAGACTGAGCTGAGCCAATCGGACATGTTTGACCCTCGCCTCCAGGCCAAGATACTCAATGTGGTTGATGTGTCGTATGGAGGAGAAAATGGTTTCAATCAGGCCATTGAATTATCTGCTGAAATTCTTTCCAATGTGAAGTTCATACAAGAAAAGCGCTTGATAGGGAAGTTTTTTGAAGAAATCAGTCAAGATACTGGAAAATATGTTTTTGGTGTGGATGACACAATTAAAGCTTTGGAGATGGGAGCCGTTGAAACATTGATTGTATGGGAAAATTTGGATATAAATCGTTATGTGCTTAAAAACAGTACAACCAATGAGATTGTCGTTAAACACTTAAACAAGGATCAGGAGGGTGACCAGAGCAACTTCAAGGATTCAGAGACATCTGCTGAATTGGAGGTTCAAGACAAAATGCCATTGCTGGAGTGGTTTGCGAATGAGTACAGAAACTTTGGCTGCACACTTGAGTTTGTCACCAACAAATCTCAGGAGGGATCACAGTTCTGCCGAGGATTTGGTGGCATTGGGGGAATTCTTCGCTACCAGGTTGATATTCGATCTTTTGATGAGCCATCTGACGATGAAGGATTGTATGAGGATTCAGATTAAGTTGAGCTGATACTCATGATGCCAAGATGAGAAAATTCTTAAGTGCTTTATCAGTGAGCTTCTAGTCACTATGAATTTATAAATTTGACATTTTTTAAGTCAATCGACTTAATCAATCTTCTTCTTGGACGAAGGGGTATCTGGTATCCTCTGGCGGTTTATGAAACTGTATATCTTAACTGATCTTTTTCGTGCTTACTGGTCACTTGATG
>NW_019254035.1:0-1199 GCF_002742605.1 Olea europaea var. sylvestris
CACCATTGCAAAAATGACGAAATTGCCCCCGGCGCGATTCTTGTTTCCAATAAACCTGTCTAATTTTAGCCAATTTCGACACATTCTTGAAAAATGACGAAATTGCCCACGGCGCGATTTTTGTTCCCGATCAACCTGTCAAATTTGAGCCCATTCCGACACAGTCGCGAAAAATAACGAATTTGCCCCCGGCGCGGTTTTTGTTTCCTATCAATCAGTCAAATTTTAGCTCATTCCGACACAGTCGCGAAAAAAGACGAAATTGCCCCCGGCCCGATTTTTGTTTCCGATCAACTAGTCAAAATTTAGCTTATTCCGACACAGTCACGAAAAATGACGAAATTGCACCCGGCACGGTATTTGTTTCCGCTCAACCTGTCAAATTTGAGTCCATTTCGAGACAGTCGCGAAAAATGACGAAATTTGCCTGGCGCGATTTTTTTTCCCGATCAACCTGTCAAATTTGAGCCCATTCCGACACTGTCGCGAAAAATGACGAATTTGCCCCCTGCGCAGTTTTTGTTTATGATCAACCAGTCAAATTTTAGCCCATTCCGACACAGTCGCGACAAAAGACGAAATTGCCCTCGCGCGATTTTTTTTTTCGATCAACCTGCCAAATTTCAGCACATTCCGACATAGTCGCGAAAAATGACTGAATTGCCCCTGGCGTGGTTTTTGTTTCCGATTAACCAGTCAAATTTTAGACCATTCCGTCAACGTCGCAAAAAATGACGAAGTTGCACCCGGCGCAGTTATTGTTTTCGATCAACCTTTCAAATTTTAGCCCATTCCGACACTGTCGCGAAAAATGACGAAATTGCCCCCCGCGCGATTTTAATTTCCGATCAACCTGCCAAATTTTAGCCCATTCCGACACAGCCGCAAAAAATGACGAAATTGTCCCCGACGCGGTTTTTTTTCCGATCAACCCATCAAATTTGAGCCCATTCCGACGTAGTCGCGAAAAATGACGAAATTGCCCCAGGCGCGATTTTTGTTTCCGATCAACCAGTCAAATTTTAGCCTATTCCGACACAGTTGCGAAAAATGACGAAATCGCCCCCGGCGCGATTTTTATTTCCGATCAACCGCCAAATTTCAGCCCATTCCAGTACAGTCACGAAAAATGACGAAATTGTCCACGGCGCGGTTTTTGTTCCCGATCAACCTGTCAAATTTTAGCCCATTCCGACACC
>NW_019254036.1:0-1199 GCF_002742605.1 Olea europaea var. sylvestris
CGAGTCCAATTTCGCAGGCCGTTTCCAATCAACTTACCAAATTTCAGCCCGTTCCGACACCTTCGTGCCAAATGACAAAATTGCCCCTGATGTGTTTATCTTTGTTAATTTTCTGTCCAACACTTCTTCAACCTGACATAATTAATAAGAAAATTAATTATTCGAAGGCTCAAACGAAGGAATTTCGCTAAAATCCCGTGATCCCGAATCTGTGCTCGAAGTAAAATTTCGCGGACCGCTACCAATCAACCTGCCAAATCTCGACCCATTTCGACACCGTCGCGACAAATGACAATATTACCACTGGTGCAATTTTGCTTTGTTTATTTTCTGTACAACATTTCTTCAACCTGACATAATTAATAAGGAAATTAATTATTCGAATGCCCAAATGATTGAATTTGGCTAAAATCCCGTGATCCCGGGTCTGTGCCACGAGTCCGATTTCACGGGCCATTTCCAATCAACCTGACAAATTTCGGCCCATTCCGACACCGTCACAAAAAATGACAAAATTGCCCCTGGTGCAGTTTTGCGTTGTTAATTTTCTGTCCACCACTTCGTCAACCTAACAAAATTAATGAGCAAATTAATTATTCGGAGGCCCAAAAGAAGGAATTTGGCTGAAATCCCATGATCCTTGGTCTGTGCCTCGAGTCCAATTTCGCGGGCCGTTTCCAATAAACCTGCCGAATTTCGGCCCATTCCGACACCATCGTGCCAAATGACAAAATTGCACCGAGTGCAGTTTTACTTTGTTAATTTTCTGTCCAATACTTCTTCAACTTTACATAATTAATAAGGAAATTAATTATTCGGAGGCCCAAACGAAGGAATTTTGCCAAAATCCCGTTATCCTGGGTCAGTGCCCCGAGTCCAATTTCCTGGGCCGTTTTTCGATCAACCAGCCAAATTTTGGCCCATTCCGACTACATCGCGAAAAATGACAAAATAGCCTCTGGTGCAGTTTTGCTTTGTTAATTTTTTGTCCAACATTTTTTCAACCTGACATAATTAATAAGGAAATTAATTATTCGGAGACCCAAACAAAGGAGTTTTGCTAAAATCCCGCGATCCCGGATCTGTGCTCGAAGTCAAATTTCGCGGACCTTTACTAATCAACTTGTCAAATTTCGGCCCATTCCGACACCGTCACGACAAATGACAATATTATCCCTAGTGTGATTTTGCTTTGTTAA
>NW_019254037.1:0-1199 GCF_002742605.1 Olea europaea var. sylvestris
CAACTCATTTCTATACATGCTTAACTTAATTAATGTACTCAAATATATCAAATTTCACATGAAAAGAAAAGAAAGAAAATATTTCCCTTATATGTCATGAAATCCAATACCTTGATGATGTGCCCCACCATGTTTGAGGAAATAGGCATCATACAATGCTAAAATGTGGTTGGAGTGTTACACAAATCGAAGGGCATTCTCCTATAAGTAAAATGTGTTATATGAGCACGTGACGGTAGTTTTCTCTTGATCATTCGTTTCTGTAGGTATCTAATTGTGCCTCGAATATCCGTCCAGGAAACAGTAATATTTATGTCTTGCGAGCTTTTCCAATATCTAATCAATGAAAGGAATTAGAAAATGGCGTTGTTGAATTTGTGATAATCAATGCAAACTGTCCAACGTAATTGCGTACATAGAAATGAGCTCATTGTTTTCATTAGAAACCACTGTGATTCCTTCTTTCTTTGGCACAACCTGTACAGGACTGACCCTATGGCTGTTGGATATGGGTAAATGATCCCAACATCCAAAAGTTTCAATACTTCTTTTCTCAAAACCTCTTGCATAGCTAGATTCAATATACATTGATGCTTAACCAAAGCATTGTAATCATCTTCCTTTAGAATCTTATGCATGCAAAGAGAAGGGCTGATCCTCTTCCCCAAGCACTCTCAACAATTTATCTTCCTCTAGTCTTATAATAGAGTTTGAGATGATGACCAGTAGTGAATTCTTCTCTCCCAAATATACATACCTCAAGTTAGCAGGTAACTGTTTGAGCTCAAGTGTTGCAGCTTGTTGAATAGATGGAAAAGTTTTTTCAAGGCCTTTACCTAGCTCCATCTATGGTTGCTTGAAGAATGGTAGTAAAGTTCCCAAATATCTAGCATACTCTTCTGCTTTCTCATTCTCTGATAGCAAATTTTATGAATGTACCAAGCAAGATCGAGTGTAGAAGTCTCGATCACTACTTCTCTGATCACATCTATCTACGTACATGAATCTAGTTCATTCTGAAACTTGAACGCCTTGAAGACATTGATTTTTACTTTTTCTCTCTAACCTCAAAGTCAACTAACCCTTCTGCACATCTGTTAGGGCTCTACCGATAGCCAAAAATGGATAACCTAAAATGAGAGGGACGTCCCTATCTTTTTTCATATCCAAGATAATAAAGTCTATTGGAAACATAAACT
>NW_019254038.1:0-1198 GCF_002742605.1 Olea europaea var. sylvestris
TCCTTTTTTTAAACATATCCTCCATATATGAAACATGCAATTTTTAAAAAACATCAAACCAGAATTTGTAATAGGGTTGCTTTTTTCATTTGTAATTTATACATTCTAATCAGATCAAACTAACATAAGCTCACTACAACTAAATTAACATGTTTTATGCCTCAACATAGGTTGATAAGCCTACATGTACAAAAGAAATTGGATTAATGGCAATTTACTCAAACACCAAGTTAAATTATTGTTTTCTTAAATTTATTTACACTGAGGAAAGATGAAAAATCATCCTTGTTTAGGAAAGACAGCAAATGAGATTATTTGTGAATCATGACATTATGCTCATTACTCTTTGTTTACATAATGACTTGGAAATAACATTCTTAACAATCGTTTGTTATTTGCACAGATGTCTGGCCCAAGTAGTGCTTGGGAAGATAGCACGACCAATGTACCAGAGAGCAATGTCCTGCAAGAAGATCCAGTTAAACTGTTACCAAATGCGGATGAAAGGACAATAAACCTAAGTGGCGAGGAGCGTGATATTGGAGAAATATCATTTGGAAATAGGAAATTGACTTCAACTGTGTGGGAGCACTACAAAAGACAGAAAATTGGTTAGAAATGGAAGGCTATATGCAATCATTGCAAGAAACGGTTAGGAGGTGAAACAAAAAAATGGTACAAAGCATTTGCATGATCATTTGAAGAGATGTGTATTCCGTTATAAGGATAATACTCACCAAGCAACATTAAATTTCAAAAAAGATGCCACAAGTGGCAAGGTCACAATGGGTACTTACTCTTTCGATCTAGATAAGTGTAGATATAGTCTTTCGAAAATGGTGATTTTGCAAGAGTATCCTTTGTCTATGGTTGATCACATTGGATTCCGAGAGTTCTTGTACGACCAACAACCATTGTTTAAGGTTCCTTCTCGCAACACTTTGAAGAGCGACATTTTGAAAATCTATAAATACGAGAGAGTCAAAAATATGATTGCACTTGAGAAGATCGAGAGTAGAATTTCAATCACTACCGACATGTGGACCTCTTCTTATCAAAAGAGAGGATTCATGATTATCACTGCTCATTTCATAGATGATGTGTGGAAATTACAAAGTCGAATCATGAGGTATAGTAAAACATTACATTCACTTGTTCTCATAATTTACCAAAATGATATTCTTTTAATTAATTTAAT
>NW_019254039.1:0-605 GCF_002742605.1 Olea europaea var. sylvestris
TCAATCCAAAACGGTCGCTACATTTCCAAAAAGTTCTTATGGGCCCAAAACGGACACCGTGTGCAAAAGTTATGCTCAATTCTACGTCCACCGACTCTCCAACCGTGCTAAATATACAAGTGCTCATTCTTTCGAAAAATGGCCAAAATCCCTCGTACGTCACGACGAAGTGGTGAGTTCAATCCAAAACGGTCGTTACATTTCCAAAAAGTTCTTATGGGCCAAAACGGACACCGTGTGCAAAAGTTACGCTCAATTCTTCATCCGCCGACTCTCCAAGCGTTCTCAATATACAAGCGCTCATTCCTTCGAAAATGGCTTAACTCCCCCATACGTCACGACGAAGTGGCAGGTTCAATCCAAAATGGTCGCTACATTTCCAAAAAGTTCTTATGGGCCCAAAACGGACACGATGTGCAAAAGTGACAATCAATTCTTCATCCGTCGACTCTCCAAGCGTTCTAAATATGCAAGTGCTTATTCATTCGAAAAATGGCCAAAATCCCTCATACGTCACAACGAAGTGGTGAGTTCAATCCAAAACGGTCGCTACATTTCCAAAAAGTTCTTATGGGCCCAAAACGGACACCGTGTGCAAAAGTTAC
>NW_019254039.1:992-1198 GCF_002742605.1 Olea europaea var. sylvestris
ACGCTCAATTCTTCGTCCGCCGACTCTCCAAGCGTTCTCAATATACAAGCGCTCATTCCTTCAAAAAATGGCTTAACTCCCCCATACATCAGGACGAACTGGTGAGTTCAATCCAAAACGGTAGCTACATTTTCAAAAAGTTCTTATGGGCCCAAAATGGACACCGTGTGCAAAAGTTACGCTCAATTCTACGTCCGTCGACTCTC
>NW_019254040.1:0-1198 GCF_002742605.1 Olea europaea var. sylvestris
AAAAAAAAAATAGTTAAACAATCCTCTGATTGATTTCAAAATTTGAAATTCTTGAAAGAGAACATTGAATGAATAGCATATATAAAGTTTAATATGAAAGATTTGATAGAGTTTCAAGTATCAAACAATCAAAAAAATATATCTTAAATATTCTTGAAAACACTTCAATAACTAGCCCAAACTCCAAATTCTATTAGAATATTCAAATACTTATAAAATGTTCCTTAATAATGTTGTCCATGCCTGCAAATAAGATGGCGAATTGGCTCGCAGGTTCAGGTTACTCGTGGCTCGGCTCGAGGGTCGGTGAATTTGCGGGCTCGGGTTGCCAGTGGCTCTGCCCGCAAAAAGCTTGCTAGTGTCGGGCCGAGTCCGAGCTAGCTCGAGAAAAAAAAATGAAGAGAGATGCCTTTTATAGGTAGTTGGCATCTTGCCTTTGTATGGGAGATAATATATATATAAAAAAAAAAATCGAGTCGGTTCGGCTCGATAAAGCTCGAGCCGAAAGCTCGGGTCAAGCCTTGATTTTTTGGCCAAGGTTTTGATTGGCTCGACTCGGGCCAAAAAACCTGTTTTAAAAAAGCTATAGCTGAGCTCGAGCCTTGATTATCGGCACGCGAGCTAGCTCAACTCAACTTGTTGACACTCCTACCTACAAAAGTCAATCTCTTTAATGGAGTTTGTCATTTTGCAAGCTGTAGGAATTGGTACTTGTTATTTTGTTGTTCAGATATTAAGGAAAAGGCATCATATTTCCTTTTCCTTCAATTTGTTACGTACTTCTTGCCTTATTTTGCAGATATTATAGATTGTTGTGGTTGAAATTTATTTGCCTTCAAAGTTATATAGTCTTTTATAGTGTATAAAAGCCTCTAATGCGAATGGAAAATTATGGTCATGTAGTTTCTCGAGCTAAAAATTCGGTATACTATCAACATTTCTGGGCCAACTCGCCAGCATAATAACACCCTCCAGTAAAAAATAAGATGAAAATTTGCATTCTGATAGTGAAGTTACTTGTCCGAATTATATCAAATATAAAATTACTTCACGCAAAGAATATAAGTGAAAAGGAGGATTTGAAATACTTTCCTCAATTGACTTATATATTTTTTGTAATTTTCTTTTTCTTGCTTTTTGTTGTGTTATGTGTTAAATATTTTTCAGATTTTTGTGTAGAATTCTCGATTTTTTTTTT
>NW_019254041.1:0-1198 GCF_002742605.1 Olea europaea var. sylvestris
ACAAATAAGTCTAGTTTCATTGCATAAACCTTCCGAATGATTAATATTTTTCAACAACATAACATGACAATTTTTTTAGAACAAGTTTGTATAGAGGTATACCATTTGGAGTTAAACTATTTTAAAAATTCTCATGAATAAATCCTTCCGTTTTATCAATCACTTCATCAAAACTAAAATATGTAAATGTAGCTCCTGGAATTTGTTTAACTAACATGTTGTTTATCATATCTACATATTTATTTTTTGGAGTTAAAATAATTATATTCATCATAGTATTTAAATTGTCACTATAATTGCGAAAATTTGGAAACAAAATGCTGATAAACTTTTTCAATGATTTATTTTCATCTTCAAAATCTATGACAATATTTGAAGAAAGTTTAATCATGCGACATGTATGCTCGTTTTTAATTTCGTTTCCAATTTTGAGTAAATATTCACAAAAGGAAGGATCAAATCTAGCTCTCATATTTTGAATTAGTGGTAGTTGTCTAAAGTATTGCCACAAATATGAAATTACTAAACTTGCTTTCATAATATCATCTTTTGTTCCTCTCTGTACCACTGGCAATACTTGACAAAAATCCCCTCCACGCACAATGATATTTCCACCAAATGACAATTCACATTCAATAATATCTTTTAACATTTTATCCAAAACTTCAAAAGCATATTTATTAACCATTGATACTTCATCCCACACATTAGCTTCATCATTTTTAAAAGTTGACCAAGTGCAGATTGTTTACTTATCGAACATCGCATATCAGGACTTGTTTGAAGAGGAATTTTAAAACGCGAATGACCAGTTCTTCCACCAAGTAATAAAGAAGCAGCTACTCCAGATGATGTCGTTGCCAATGTAATGAGTTGTCTACATCGTACTGTAGCAAGAAATGCTTTGTACAAATAAATTTTACCAGTACCTCCTGGACCATAAATAAAAAAAAGTCCAATTCTATCGTTGAAAACACAATCTAAAATAGTATCATAAGCAAATTTTTCTTCTTTATTTAAACTCTTTGTAAAATGCATGTCAGACTCAACATTAACATTTTTACTTTCTTCTAAAATCGTATTTGCTAACATGTCAGCGTTATTTACAGCAATGTCGAAATCTGTGAAGCAAAAATCATTTAAACTTTTGCCAACAACTTCTAAGAATGAATTTATACAACTTAGTGCTCTAATCTCA
>NW_019254042.1:0-40806 GCF_002742605.1 Olea europaea var. sylvestris
AGAACAATGAACAAAACTAATAAGAACAAAATCATCATAATTTGACCCTTTGCACCAGCCTTCTTCATTACCATGCCAACCTTTTTCTGCAGAAATATGCAATTTACAGAACAATGAGATTGCTAGGGAGTAGGCTGTGATCAATAACATAGATAGATATCATGATAGTCACAAAAGAAGATAAACCACCTGAACAAATTCGAGACGATTTGATGTACTGTCCATCTCTGTACCCAGTTCATCTACTATTTTCTCCTAATAAATCATCGAACTCAGATTTAGCATAAATTCACAGCACGAAAAAACTTAAAGAAAGTTATATTTTCACAAATAATGCAATTGTAAGTAGAGGTTAACATCTAACCGGTATATAACAAATAGAATGTACATTTCTTTATTGATCAATTAGGATTAGACAACAATTACCTGTGCAAGGAGTTCTTCATGTATCGTAAGGCCAACACCTCCAATTCTTTCTACGTTGGCACTGAGCTCATCCAGCTCTTCATCTTGTCGCCTGCACGACATAATTCTTGTCAACATGAGAAAAATGGAACACCAGAAGATTGCTGATATCTACTTGACGAAATAGATAAAAGCAATGTGAGCAGCACTGATCTAAATAAGATCCAGTGATTCGTTGGTCCAGTACATCTGAAAGAATGGACTTAACTAACCCATATTATCCATCTTATTTGTAAAAATATTGCTCTATAACATTAGAAAGTCTTCGCAAACTGAAAAAACACAATACACATATATGATTGGGATATAATATGTGAAAACTTCAAAGGTAGAAAGAATATTAGAATAGTGTTCATTACAAGGTAGAAGTGCAACTCATAAAGCGACATAAGCAAGATGGTGGCCTAAATGCTTTCGACCAGTTGCTGTAAGCTGACTTCTCCAATACGAACCAAAAAGACAACAATTAAGCCTTACTCCCAATATATTTGGAGTTGGTTAAATCAATTCTTTTCACCAACTATTCGCTTCATGAAACAATTTACAGCAAGACTGATAGCAGCTAGGTCCTTGGCTGCCACAACATGCCATGTTAGTTTTGGTCTACCCATCCCTTTGCTAACTTTTTTATTGTGATAATCACTCACGTTGCCAGTATGAACCACTTTAAAATATTAATTTTCAATAGATTATGTTTAAAATCCCAAGAATCAGAATATGCATTGGGTCCTAAAGGTACTAGACAAGGTATAAGATATATATCAATGATAAATTGCTATCACTAAGATCCATAAGCATAAATCAAATAAAAAGTAAGGATGACCTTTGGATTCTCTGATTGAGTTCATTACCTAACAATTTCCAAACTTGCTAATACGAGCACACAAATTGAACCAAAAGAGGGACAGAATAAAAATAAAGCAGAATAGGTGCTCAAACAATACCTTATGAGAAGTTGTTGTCGATCTGATTCTGTTGATATGAAATCATCATTATCTTGTGCATTATACTGATTGGATTTGTCAGACTGATTAGAATTTGGAAGTCTCATCAGCTCACGCCGCATACCATTTACACTAGAAGTGCTTGTGCCGTTCGACTCCTTCCCAGTAATTACTGATTTCTTCACATTCCCCACCTATATATAAAAACCATCCTTTGGGTAATCTGGAACTAGGGGGAACCAAGGAACAAAAACTGCTATCCTCGCTCCGGTTTGAAAGTCAAAATTGACACTCAAGTAACAGTATCATAGGCAACATCAATAGGAGTTATCAGGCAAAATCAACAAGCATTTATATTACCATATACCTGAGTACGAGCATTGCTGGTCCATCTTTTTCGTTTATCAAGCTCCACCTGGGTAACACCATAAAAAGAAGGATCTCTTGCTGCAACAGCAATTGTCTTGTCCAATTCATCCACCTTCCTATCAGGAAAATTACTTCAGTATTGACACAATATGTTATGCCATTACTTATCAGGACCTTAGAAAGAGGTAGGCACATTTTTGTGAATCAAGTTTATTCTCCTCTCACATTCAATGCATATAAAGACATTAGAAATACTAGCTACTACTAATATTGAAATGATTGGCATTTCTAGCAGTTGTAGACGTGATGATGATGAGAGGGAGATGACTCCAATAAAGATAAGGACTAAAATAACATAAAATTTAGGATTTTCAACCAATTGCAGGAACGTAAAAAGGAAGTGCAGAAGCCACATCATATGCATAAATGAATCAACTGAACCTATCACCATACTGCAAGTTAGCCATTTTAAGGTATCTGATATTAAAGTGACCCGAAGAAAAATTGAGTACATCTTACAGATTTACACTTGAACTCATACCTGCCACTCAATGCTCTCGCAACTAGCAAGGAGCTCCTTAGTGAGATGTAGTTGATTCCCACTGTCCAAAGGCATTCGTTCCCATTGGTGAAATGTTGAGAGCAACTTGTCAATCTAATCAATTAGGCAATAAGTGCTTAGATAATTTTCTGAAAAATTCAAAATGACAGCAACTAGAAGCATATTTTGGCAGCTAGAAAAAGGATACAGATGTTTGATAGAAAGACAAGAAGAATTAGCAGGTGAATACACCGTACTTAAGCACAGGAGATCAGTTAATCTCTTTCTGTATTCTCTTTTTAGCCATATTTTATATTTTGAGCTAGATAAAGCTCAACTTGGAGACTTGACACAGCATAATAACAAAAAATAAATAAAATCCTTTCAACTTATCCAAGCAGCAACCCAACAATAAAATAAGATTCACAAAGCCAAAATTATTGTGAATATTTTTCAAATCACATAGCATAATGACTGATACAAGCAAAACATTTTCTTTTCTGGCATTTATTAAGCAAAATTAGACAAAGCTGTATGGGAGAAAAACTAACTTCATTATTGAACTCTATAGTTAAACAGTTTCAAATAATTTGAAGATTAAGGAAAGTAAAAGATACTCTGCATATTCAGAACTCACTCAATATCGTTCTCTCAACAAGCATACTATATTCTTAGACTATGCATCCTCCTGTTAAAATACTGTCATTTTAATCCTTCTACTACTTCATTCTTTATATAGTATCCTCCAGATGCACTTTAAGTACCCCTATAATGTAAATCCGCATCAATAAAGCTATAACGTCACTCCTGAAACCCTAAAAGTGTATTATGTATAGAAAATCGTAAAATCCAATTGAAAACTCATGCATATTCCTAGTTAAAATTTAATTTCTTCGGTAATTCTGGGTGATAAGATCGTAAATTTGAAATCAAGCCCACTTCAAATATCAGCACAGAATCACAATTTCCAGTGATATAATCATGGAAACTGTATTACAAACACACTAAAGTAATAAAAAATGGATTAACGGAATGAATTGGTCCAGTATTCAAATGGAAAATACTTACAGAATCTTGAATTTCCTCTTTGACAATGTAAAAAGGGTCTTGAGCAGAAGACATATCTATATCCAATTATACAAATACAATCTGTTCACACCTACAGCAAGTCATGAAATTTCAAGATCTAAAATCTAACCACAACAGAACAAATCCATATAAATACAGGAAGTGTACATACGCTTATATCATAAATATGTTATATGTAATCACCTTGTTAAAATGAGATTCAAGAACTGCGATGTGGGAGGTTTGGAGTTGAATTGTCTGAACAAAGACTAAAGGAGCCACCCAGTTTCATTTTGTTTGCCATGGCCATCCAACTTTTTATAGTTAGTGCCTTAGTGACCCAATTTAATTTGAGTTTGCTTTCATATGACATATTTACTTAACTTCTTTCTCCCATTTTCACTAGTATAATGGTAACCTTACATTAAATGTATATAAATAAATTAAGCCCCTGTTTGGCCCCCATTACGGGGAAAATTTAATGTATAGAATAGTGTTTTTTGAAAAATGAGTGGTTGAAAAAGAAAGAAAAATTTTCGATTTACGTGTAATATTATTTTATGGAAGATTGTGTGGTTGAAAATAGGAGAGAGAAAAATAGAATGTAATGTAATGTAATGTAATTTTTCTCAAACAAGGGCTAAAAGTTTTTTTATTTTAAAAACTATTTTGTAAAATAATTTTTTATTTTATTTTTCTAAAAAATGTTTTTTAAAATCAGTTTTTATTTTATTTGAAAAATATATTTTTACATAAATCTTTATTTTATTTTAATTTTTTAATGAACGTTTTTATTTATTTTTTATTTTTCTAAATAATTTTTTATTAAAATAAGTTTTTATTTTATTTTTTAAAGTAACATTTATTGAAAATAAGTTTTTATTTTATTTCATTTTTTAAAATAATTTCATTTTTTATATTTATTTTATATATAATGCAAAGTTACCGTTTTATCCTTTTTAAAATTAGTGAAAATGATTAAAAAGAAGTTGGGTGACCATGATGAAATAAAATTAAATTGAGTGGTCATGTCGACACTAATAAAAGTTGAGTGGCTATAGTGAAATAAAATCAAATTGAATGGTCATGGTAACACTAAGTATAAAATTAGTTGATCGATTTAACCCAAGATTAAAACATTTATTAGTTGCGATGAATATGGATCGGGTTAATCCATTGAAATCAAAGATCAGGCTCAAGCATTAATAAGAATACGGCGTGTTTGGCGGTCCTTAAGAGCATCTCCAATATTAATGTAAATGGTCATTAGCACAAAACGTTATTACCTTTCAAATTTATTTTTATGTAAAAGTCCCTACATTTTATTTTTTGAAATTTTCACCCATATTTTCTCATTTCATTACAAAAAAAAGTCTTTTTATCCAATTTCTCAATAAAAAATAAAAAAATGACAAATATACCTTCCTATTTAAACAAAATAGAAGAAAAAGAAAAAAAATTAAAAAATAAATTGCAATTATATTCTCAAACTTTTTAAAAAACTACAAATGCATCCAAATAAATTATTAAAATGATGATTAGTACAAAACGTCCTGTCTTTCAAAATTATTCTGCAAAACGTCCCTATCATTTTTTGAAAATTTCACCTTTATTAATCCTCATTTTCAACCATTTTCAATTAAAAGATGTAAAATGACAAATATTTACTCTCCTATTTTTTTTTTTAAAAAAGAAAGATAAAGAACAAATTGTAACTATACTCCCAAATTTTTAAAAAAAATACAAAATGAACTTCAAATAAATAAATCAAAAATAAAAATAAAAAATCACTTTCTTTTTTTTTAATTATTTATTTGAAATGTATCTGTACTTTTTTTGAAAATTTTGGGAGTATAGTTGCAATTTTTTTTATTGTTTTGTTTAAATTGGAGTGTATTTCTTCATTTTATAGTTTTTAATTGACAAAATGGATGAAAATGCCAGAAATGAATGGTAGAGACGTTTTACACAATAATATTGAAATGTAAGAATTTTTTGTGCTAATTACCATTTAAATAATTTATTTGGACTCATTTGTATTTTTTTTAAAACTTTGGAAAAATAATTGCAAATTTTTGTTTAATTTTTTTTTTGTTTAAATAGTATGGTATATTTGTCATTTTATATTTTTTTTTTATTGAGAAACTGAATGAAAATGACATTTTCGCAATAAAAAGTGAAAATAGGTGTGAAAATGCTTGAAAATGAAAGATAAAAACGTTTTGTGCAATTTACCCTAATGCAAATAAAACTAAAGGTTGACACGTAAGCTCAAATAAATAATATCTATAGAAGTTTGTCTCCAATATATGGCTAGAACTATATGTAGCCAATGTGTCAAGATGAACTTTAAAATGTAACAACTCTACTAAACGGGATGCGTCATTATATTTTATTATTTATCTCTTTCTCCCTTCTATTTATTATTTTTCTCTCTCCTACTAAATATACAATAGATTGACATTTTTTCCATTTAGATGTCGAATCTTGCTACATGTACACTATGATGTATACTTTGCCACGTGATATTATCCTATTGAATAGTTTAAATTTCAAATAGATTTTTTATCAAACTGATATTTGACAACAATTCACGTGTCAACAAAAGTGTCGAAAATTAGTGTATAAGTAGCAAAATTCTTAGATGTCACCTAGATTGCAGTTCATGAAATGCATTGAAGATACATCAACAAAATGATTTCAAGATAGGGAAATGTCTTAACTAAAAGTACAACTAATTTGATAGAATTCACATTAAAAAAATAAAATAAATAAATAAAGACTTGTGAGAGTAATCCGCTATTACAAGTCTTCTTTTAAATTAGACCTCTCCATATCGTCCCGTCAAACTCAATTCAAATAGGAGGAGCATGACATGCTAATGCACTTAGATGATTCACATTCCCATGTCAAGTGTCGATAAGCACATTGAACTATGTATGTGATTGAGAGCCGTCACAACTCAAAACACGTTACAAAAATCATGGGTGCAATTTACTACCAAGCCAATAGTCTGTCGTACGAGTATCCCACTGGAGGCTGCTATACCAAAAGCGAGAAAACCCACTTTCCTCTCTTTAATTTTTGCTCCTATGTCGCTTCGCGAGGGACATGGGGACATAAAAAATGGATCCTATCTCTATAAAGAAAGATAATGTTAATGTCAAAATTAGTGTGAATATAATGCATTAATCACCAAGCTAACAAGTCTATTGTCAGTTGAGTTTTATTTTATTATATGTTGAAACTAAGTTCTCAAAAGAAGCCAAATGGTAAGGACAAAGTAGTAAAACATCGTGATACACAAAATTGGAGAGGAACAATGTTGCCTATATGACAAAGTTTAGGGATGGACCAATGTGGAAGAGATTTTAAGGTTCACAGCTAACCAAGTCAGTGCCTACCAAAAAGTTCGAGGCATTGCTTGGACTTACTCAGTCCTCGTAGTATGTGACATTCTTGTGGAAATGGGGAGAAGTTTTGGCGCGATTTTTGGTCAAGGTGGATATTTTATTGAAATAAAATGTTCACTTGGTAAATTTATCGAACCAGTGTTTTAATTTCTATTACTTTTATGCTCGTGTCATTTAAAGTAGCATCATCGTGATTGTACATTGTCGCTCTATTATTTGGAATGCTTTTCTAACATTTTACATGATACAAGTACTTTAATTTATTTTCCATCTTACTGACATTATCGAATTAAAGTACAATAACTTATTGTAAGGTTTGAGTGAAAGTATAGTGGCTACAAACAGGTTAAAGGTATTGAATCGGCACGACGTGATGTTAGCCAACGCGATAGAGTTAAATATAGTGGTTTAAATTAAAATATAACGACCTAATAGACCCGAGCTAAAGTATATTGACCCAATCGAATTTATTTTTATTTTTTGGTCAAAGTATAATGACAACAAATAGATTAATCTTACATATTACAATTTACACGTGCCTCTATTTTCAAAACTCTACCTGGATTTTTACAAATTTAAATTTAATCAGTTCGTGAATCCAGTACCTACTCCTTTAATTAGATAAAAATAATAATTTCAAGTTATATGAAGTGGAAGATATACCACATGTGATTTTTAACTTTCCAATTCAAAAATAAGATTTCAAAGTTTTTTTGTTCAAAATTCGAATGATAATTCATCTTTTAAAATATTAATAATATTATTATAAAATTAAATTAATTCATCCCACCTCTGCCTACACCACCCACTCACCCCCTCGTTCGGCGTCAAAACCATCACCTCCATTCGTAGCGGTGCCTCTCCATCAGGGCACTGCTGCACGAGATGGAGTTGTTGCTACTACCAGAAGCAGCACAACTTCGCCTCGTGCACAGCTATACCTTGCTACGAGAGCACTATTGCCTGCAAGGAGGAGACGCTACTGCTGCCTCACTTCTTCGACGACTTCATTCCACAGGTGATATATCGTGATCAGGGGCGGAGCCAGAATTTATGTTCAATGCGGGCATCATTTTTCGATGCCGAACTTCAAGGTTTTGATCATAGATTTAATGATGATAAAAAAAATAAAACAATATTACAACAACACCAAAAACGACATAATTTATATATTAAACTTGTTCCTTGCGAGTTTTCATATTTTGATATCGTCGTACAATAACTTCATTATCGAGTTTCAAAAATATATCTCTCTCTACATAAACAATAGTGCTATCATTCATCCACTGATCATCCATCCGATTGCGCAATCTATTCTTTACGATACTCATTGCAGAAAAAACTCTCTCCATAGTAGCGGTAGCAACAGGTAAAATCAATGCTAAAGTCAAAAGTCTGTAAACCAATGGATATACCTTATCTTTCTTTGTCAAAACTAACTTCTCCGCAAGATCACCAAGGTCATTCAACCCTTCAAACTCTTTGTTAGAGCGCATGTCAAAAATATAAGTCTCAAGTTGATTGCTAAGTACAATACCATCTACTGCAGAGAAATCTAATGGATAAAGCTCAGCAATTCTAATCAAATTTTTCTTGTCAAAAGAAGAAAATGAATCTTGTAGGTATAAACAAGCTACACAAAGGAGTAACTCTGTATTTACCTCCGAGAAACGATCATTCAATTCTTGAAGTTGTAAGTCGATGACAGAGTAGAACAAATCTACTCGATAATGATGTAAATTTGTAATTTCTGGAAAATTACCTTGAGGGCGACCACGAATTGCAAGGCATACAAACATATCATCCATGTTGGGTATATGAATATAATGTTTTTAACAAAAAGAACATACTTCTTCCAAAAAGGAGTCCCACCCTTCGTCTCTCATTATTTGGAGTCTTCGTTTGCACAATCTTACCAATTGCATTGCATTCACAATATCTTGATCTTTTCTTTGCAATGCCTTTGACAGTTCATTTGAAATCCCCAACACACTTCTCATCAACTGTAGATTAAATGCAAAATCAAATCTTTGTATCAACTCCAATAAATTTGTTGCATCAAATCTTTGATCACAAGAACAAGACTCATCTTCAATAATTATTGCGAGTACATCTATAACAGAATAGAACATGGCAAGCAAGCTGACCAAAGAATTATAATGTGAACTCCATCGTGTATCACCAGAGCACTGAAGGGTCGTTTCTTGATTAAGTCCCCGTCCACTTAAAATCTCACCTTTTTCTAATGCCTCAACAATAAAGTCTAATTGTTTTTCTCGAAGAAGATCACATCGTTTGGAAGATGCTCCAACAGTATTTATTACGTTCCCAACCACACCAAAGAAGTTAGTAATAGGGATGTTCTTCTTTGCCACAGCCACTAGCGCAAGTTGGAGTTGATGAGCAAAACAGTGAATGTAAAAGGCACATGGACTCTCATTCAAAATGAGTGTTTTTAGACTATTAAACTTACCTTGCATATTACTTGCTCCATCATAACCTTGTCCTCTCAATCTAGACATACTCAAGTTATATCTAGAAAATACCTTATCAATTGCAGCCTTAAGTGATAGAGCCGTGGTACTTGTAACATGTTCAATCCCTATGAAGCGTTCATTGACACGCCCACTATTGTCTACATAATGTAAAACAATAGACATTTGCTCCTTCATTGACACATCACAAGATTCATCAACTAGAATAGAAAATAACGAGTCACCAACATCTTTGATAATAACATTGATCGTTTCAATAGCACAAGTATTTACTATATCCTTTTGAACATCAGGTGATGTCAATTTGCAATTGTGAGGAGCATTTCCCAATGTGACGGCATTGATAACTTCATTATGAGCAGCCAAAAATTGATATTGCACTAAGAAGTTACCTGGATTGAGAGAATCCTCAGATTCATCATGACCTCGAAATGAGTGCCCTTGTCGCAAAAGAACTCGAACACAATCAATGGATGTATTAAGGTGTGTAACATATGCATTTCTTACTTGTTCTGACTGTTTGTAGAAAACTGATTGAATGCGTTGCTCTTGATTCATCAACACTTCACATTTAATGCGAGCATGGTTATGTGCACTATCATGAAGCCCAACATGAGTATGAAGCCTTTTTTTATCTTTCCAATATGTAAAACTTTCGCCAACAAAAGACTCACCTCCACCTTACTTTCCAGAACTTGTTCTGAAAAGATAACAATACAAACAATAAGCAGCATCCTTTTCTATACTGTACTCCAACCAACTACCGAACTTTTTAAACCACGAAGGATTGAATCGTCTAATTGTTACTCCAAATTGTCGTTTTGGAAAGTTATGATCTTGGGGCTGACAAGGACCCTTTAACATAGATGCTCTTCGAACTTCATCTCGGATGTTAGCATTGTAATCCAAAATGGGTATCCTTAGACCGGGATCAGTTGGAAGTTTTGTGACATCAAACTCCACATCATTTGATAACCCCTCATCAACATCCACATTATTCGATGCCCCCTCATCAACACTATCTACGTTCCTTTTTCGTTGAAAGTATCTATTCATTTGATATCTGGATTTAAACATTTGATATCCAGTTATTACTTGAAGTGAGTGAGAATAATTCATAATAACAAAAGGATCATAAACTCACAATTTCACAATTTCAATTCGCAAGTGCAATTCACATTTCACAATCCAATTCACAATTTCACATTATCAATCCAATTTCACAATATCAATTCACCTTCCAAATCGCAAATTCACAATGCAATTTCACAATTTATACTATTTCGCAATTTCAAAATTTATACTATTTCATTGTGATGGCAGAAGCAAACCCAACTAAACAAGCCATAAATATGCTATTTCTGTAAGCTCAAAGATACATTTGTTCCATATAGTCCTGCAGCAAGCCTTTTTGGCAATATTTGACATGTTAAACTGGCATAATTATATAATTAAAGAAAAGAAATACATAAACTTTCACCAACTGAAGTTGATATTTGATTATGATGGTGAGTGTTATATGTAATTTGAAACAATGCTTTGGCCTCTAAATTCATATTCTGTGCAAATAACACATATTGCTTTTATAATATTTAAAGTTCACAACACAATAATATAAAATATATGTACTCATTTCTTAATGGGCATCTTGTTTTAAAGTAAGAAAAAGCACCAACTATTTCATATAGAGAGCAAAATTAGGATCTTTTGCCATAAACTTCTAGGCTCAAAAGTGCAGGGCCTCCATCTTGGGGCTGAAGGGATCTTTCTCTTCCACTTCTTCAAACTCCGACTTGTATAATTCATGGAGAAATTTCTTAAACAGTTGAAGGCACTCGAGTGTGAACATTACTACAGTTAAATGAAACACGTCCCTATGGAAACATCGATCAATCAAATTCCTAACGAAGGTAATCAATTCATCCCACCAATTCTCCACTCTCTGGTTCAATATTCTCCTACTAGTGTCACTCTTCTCAAATGAAACATTATTCAGAGCTAAACACACTTAACAAGTGAACAAGTACTATTTCATTGTGATGGCAATTTCACAATTTATACTATTTCCAAATTTATACTATTTCACAATTTCACACTATCAATCCAATTTCACAACATAAGTTCACATACCAAGTTACTGACAGAGTGACTGAGTGAGAAACTGAGAATGACTAAATCAATGAGAATCTGCAAAATTGAAGAAATGAAAATTAGGCAGCAGGCAAAATCGAAGAAATGAAAAATTAGGCAGCAGACTTGCACTGACAGACGGCTCACGGCACTGCAGTTCAGTTGGAATTTGGAAGAACATCTAAATTTGAAATTAATTACCTTCTTTAGTCTTTACAGGCGGCAGTTGGTGCGGACCGTGCGGTGGCGCCTGGCAGACAGTGGTTCAGTTGCGGCCTATAAAGAAGATGCACTTCGCCGACTTTAGTTTTGGCCTAATCTAAACGGCAAGGGGCGAGGGCGAAGCTTACACTTAGTTACAGGGAGCTAAGGGAAGGAGATTAAAGCCCCTAATCTAGGAGATGCCGGCCACCGGTGACCGGTGCAGGGGCAGAGACATGCGAAGCTTCGACTTTGAGAGGCAGCGCAGGCGAGAGACGAGTATGGAGAGAGAGGCGATTAACGGATTAAGGGTTTGGCCTGATTTTGATTTCAAACGGGTTAAGAATGATGGGTCTGGGTCACTGGGTCCGGGTCGGTAAACGTAAACGGGTTATGGGCTGTGGTTACTTGGATTGGGCTTCCATCTGGATATTTACTTATTAACTAGGCTTTCAAAAACAAAAAACAAAAAAAAAAATATTTGGGCCTAGAGGAGCCCAAAAGTTCAGTGCGGGCAGATCTAATGGGGCTCTGCCCCTAATCGTGATAGTGTTGGCAGTATGTTTGTGGGTGGCCTCATCTACCTCTCTAGTGATTTCATCTTGCAACGATCTGCAGTGCACTATGGTGGTGGTGACAGTGCATTTGTGTTATGTTGTTGGGTTGTGCTGGTGGTGGCGGCATTATTAGGCTGTGTTAGTGGTGGTTGTAGCAAAGGTGATAGTGCAGGCGATGGTCACAAGTGGTTTTGAGGTGATTTTTGTAGTAGTTTTTTGAGTTGATTTTGTGGTGGTAGTAGTGTTGGTGGTCACAAGTGGTTTAGAGGTAGTTTTTGTGGTGGTTTTGTGGTAGTAGTAGTGTTGGTGGTGTCACATGTGTGCACGACACTCACGATCTAATGTCCAGTGTTTGGTAATTTGCGATTTGATAGCGATGATGGTGCTGAAGTTTGGTGTGGTGGTATTGTGGTTACAGTGGTGGTGGGTTTGCGTTGATGTGGTGTGTGGTGGTTGTTTGGCACAGTTTGGTGAAGGTGATGGTGATGTTGTTGGCAGTCGTGCGATGGATGGAATGAGATGGGGTGTTCGTGACAAATAAATTGGTTGATTTTGACCAATAAAATTGATAAATTTATGGTCAATAAATATTATGTAACTTAAAAATGTAATCGTGACTCATAATTATTTAAGGTATGATCGAGAAATTATTTGTGACCAATTAATTTGATAATTTGTGACTGATAAATGAGTTGTAATATATAAAAGTTTTTATTTTGAGATCGATGAATAAATTGTGACTTATAAAATTTTTGATTTGTGATCGAAAAATCATTTGTGACCCATTAAATTTTTGATTTGTGACCTATAAAATTTTTTGTTTGTGATTGAAAAATAATTTGTAATAAATTAATTTGTTTTTTAGTTTTCAAGTAGGCCATGGATAAACTCTTAGACTTGAATTTTGCCGGCCAAGTAGGCCCATTAGTCTTTCCCTACAGTTTTGTTGGCCCATTTAAGCCCAATTGTTCATTCCAACGAACATTCCGCAATGACCGTGATATTCAGGTCATCGTGGAAATTATACTCATCACCTAGTATTTGAAAGAAATTCAAGAAATACTTCGTAATAATTTCCTTTCATGTTTTACTTTAAAAGTATAGTAAAATGAAAAACGAATGAATCACTTCACTCATACTAGGCAAATCATTGTGAGCTGAATAGATGCCACCAAACGTGCCCCTTCCTATTTTTAAATAGATAATCAATTATGTGCAAACCATCCCCACCCCCATAGTTTTTTAGTCTAAATACCCTAATAGCCGTTGGTTCATATTCATTCTCCTCCATCCAAAACACTCTCAAGAAATCGAATAATCATATCTCACTAATCCTCACCTAGATTCATAGCACTACTGTTTGCATCAAAATATATTAAAGAATCATTGTTTGATCATTAATACAAGCGTTATTAAGGTTTATCATCCAATATATAAACCATAAACATGTTTGTAAAATAACATAATTCAAAAGAACGAAGCCTTCCTTTTACACTATTCATTATTAGTTCAAGCCCCATCCACAAAATGTCAATATTTCAATCTTCATCCACAATATGTCACATTATCAAAGTTACGGTTATCGAGTAATGTAGTAAATAGTTATTATTGGATTATGGATTGCAATATACATCCATATGTGTGAAACTGATTGACAAACACAGTCTTAACACAGAGACATACCATAAGCAATGATGTATTAATTACGAAATTGAATTTTAATATAATGAAAACCAGAATATTGTGGTAATCGAATGATGTATGGAAAATAAATCTTTTCCACTTATGGATTACAACATTCGGTCATCCATTCTCAAAAATGAAATAGATTTTATTCCAACATCCAGCTATACACATGCCAAGATGAAACGTAATAATTATTCACAGACGAAATGGGAATTTAGAATCTGACTTGGAATATCATATTCACATAAAAAAGCTAAGTCGCAGCTTGGTTAATCGTGAAACCAAAATGACGGGGAATGTAAATCATAAGTAGAGATTTAGTTGTTTTTCAAATTGACATTGCAGCATGTTCTCGAACAGTAAATCAGATATGACAAGAATTTATGAAACAATTAGGGTCCATTTGAATACAAAGATAGAATTTGGGTGAAAAAAATGAATTCTATAGAATTGAATTACCTAGAAATTATTTTATTGAGAATTGTCAACTAATAGTGTTTGACTGGTATAATTTTCTATTGGAATATGTTGGAATAAGAGTGTTTTTCTTGGTGTTCGTTTGACTTTATTTTTCATAAAAATGTCAATTTAAAGGATATCCACTCCTACAGTTGTTCCTAGAATTTGTTTCCATAGTTAAAAAAATAAAAATAAATAAAAATCCAAAAATAATATATATTTTGAGTTCATTTGGCTTTATTTTATATGAAAATTGTTATTTTAAGGGATATTCTCATCTTTTACAATTGTTCTTAGAATTTGTTCTCATTGCCAAAAAAAAAAAAAAAAGGATAAAAAAAAAACACCTATCCCATGGGAAAATGAATTCTCCAAAAACCTGGAAATTGTGAGCATGCGAGGGAAATGTGAAAAATGAATTGGTGGGAAAATTTTGGCTATCCAACAAGTCAAAAGTGGGAAATGGAAGGAAAATGTTGGGCTATCACATAGCTTTATTGTTTCGCGCGAGTAGTCGCTAATAATTAAAAAGGGGTCAGACGATTGTGTAAAGGACAAACCTCTTGAGACAAAGTCTCAAAAATGGGTGTTTTATTGACAATGACTTTACAATTGGAACTTAAACAGAAATGCCTCCAAGGGGTGCAAGCACACGAGTACTGAAAAGAAATGTTTTTAGTCTAAACTAAGAAATCGAAATTTTACATTCTTTGTTTGAGAGTGTTTGATTCGGGGTCTTGTGCTCTATGTCTTTTCTTCCTTTTATATTCCTTTGATACTCTCTTTGTGATCAACCGCTTAAAAACCGCTTAATTGCTTTATAACTGCCCACTTTCTTCATGGTGGCTAACTTATCGTGGAACTGTCGTATCTAATTGTTGTCATTACTCTTTGTCGTTCAACTATCCTCAACTGAACATCCTTGAATCGTGGAACGTGATAAGATTACCCAATAACTGCTTCGATAATTGTACTTTTGGATAACCATAACATCTCATATTTGTTAAGATCCTGGGCGATTCAAAAGTTTGGGCGAGAACAGGGTTATAACTCTGGGCGACTGCTAGGCACTTCATTAGCTCAGATCCTGGGCGTCTTGTAAGTTTGGGCGATAGTGTTACCGCGTTCGTGGGCTTCCACTGCATTCATTAATAATCCTATTTGGGCCTTTATCCTGAATTACCCAGTTGGGCTTCATTCTTTGGGCTATTTGAATTGAGCTGCACTTGTAGCATGTCAACAATTACTCCCCAATATGACAGAATTAATATCAATTATTAATTTTTGCCATATTCACTTTGTGTTTCCCAGCAACATTTGAAATTCTCAAGAATTTCAATCATTATTTTCTTCCATAGGCTGAAAATGTGCGATGTTACAAACCCTTATAACCCCCAAATATATGTTATTTCATTGCACTACTAAATCACGCCTCATTGCTTCGCGCTTCTCTCTCGCAATATTACTGTTCATCTTCTTGCTTCTCTGCTACATTTCTCGAGCAAATTTCAATAAAGCTTTATTTCGTTCATAATGACTGCTTCACAATCCCAATCTAGTAAATCTTTCAGTTTCGAAGACTTCCAGAAACTCCTCACTCGGCCATATATAACTCCTAACTTCCTTGCACCAACCAATGCCGAACCCAATGAGTTCTATCTAGGTCCTTCATTCAATAACGCCGAGGCCGTCGAACAAGTGGCAGTGGGCCAGCTGTTCCCTTGTACTCAAGGCTCTCCGTTTCTAAACTCTTTGCCGCTGAGGCCGCTTCGCGAAAGAGGTATTCGCACTTAGCCTAAATATGATGTTATTTTCCGTAGATGACATACTTGCCTTGTGGACCATGGTCCTATCAAGGCAATTTTTGATAATGCTAGGATTTCTGATTTACTAGAAATCTCTCTTCAACCCCCTATTTTTGATTCAGTGTTTTTCCCTATTGCATTAAGTTTTTGGTCCTCTGAGTATAATACTTTTATTTTCCCTCTTGATCCCATGTCCATTACTTTAAGGGATGTTGGGGCCTTAGTAAATTTGTCACCTTTGGGCGATACCATTTTCCCTGGTATTTTGATTTCTGGTATCGCCCCAAAATTTGACAAAAAACTCACCAAGTCTTATTCAAACCTGCAAGGCTGTTATAATTACTCGAGCGCTGAGCCTTCTCATGCTGAGGGTGTGGCCTTTCTTCAGATTTAGCTTTATAAATATATTCTGTGTGTGCTAAGCCTGAAGCCTTCTATGAGCTATTTACCCATAGCGTACGAATTGGCGCGTGGTAGGCCTCTGAATTTGTGTTCTTTCTTTTTGACCGCCCTCTATAGAGGCATGACTTCTCTCCAATTCCAATTGAAGAATGGTGCATCTCCCACTGGCAGTGGGCCTTTTTGGTTCACTCAAATGTGGTTGAGAGCCTATTTTCCATCACTTGGTGCTCTATCCCTTTCCC
Organism: Olea europaea var. sylvestris; assembly: GCF_002742605.1. Lineage (NCBI taxonomy): Eukaryota > Viridiplantae > Streptophyta > Magnoliopsida > Lamiales > Oleaceae > Olea > Olea europaea. The sequence continues at coordinate 16,778 of NW_019254042.1, forward strand.
TTCATTCTGCTAGTTGCTATGGGCTAGCTATTGACCCACTGAGCCCTGTACATATGTCCAAAATGGATATTTTTTCATTCTTTTATACTTTGAATTCAATTCCTTCTTTCTTTCCTTTTCCTCCCTTTTTAACTCTTGATTATGTGCATCCCCCATCTACCCTGGACAATGCGAGCACTTCTTGGTATTTCTCCCTTGTTATTCAAGAAATTTGATAGATCGCTTCTACACCATAAATAAGGCAAGGCAGAAGCTATAAATGCTCGCAATATTCTTTTGATGAGTAACTTTTCATTAGCTCCTTTCAATCCTAGCCATGCTACCCATCCCCTTTTTGAACAACTCTGGCCATCAGTGCAGCGCAGATTGTTTGCAATTGATGCCAATCGAGCTTTTCATTTACTGAATCAGCCGGACATTTCTTCCACTTCCCCTGTTTTGGTCACCCATGTGTCCATTAGGAGTCCTTCCTCTTCTGCTCGTGTTAAACAATCTGTTTGTCCATCTACTTCCCTTCTTGCCAAGCCTACTGCATCTAAAAGTATCCCAAGCCGCAAACGGCCAGTCTCAGCATCTCCCATTTTGGAGGAGGATGATGATGATGACACTCCTCTCATTGTCAGGAGAAAGGTAATTAAATTAGTTTACTCACAAGCATACCTTTCTATACTTGAAACTTTTCTATGTGCTGATAGTTTATTTGGATTTCTCAGAAAAGCTCAGCCTCTCCTTCGAAGGCTTTGGTGTTGACAGCTCCTGCTCCATCACCCTTTGCTGAGGCTGCTTCATCCAAACCAACTGATGAAGGGACTACGCTCAAAGAGAAACCTTCAGTCCCGGAATCCTTATCACAACCAATGGATGAGCCACCTTCTTCTCAGGGCGTCAACCCCTCAAACGTTGAACCAGAAGGTAATACATTTTTTTATGCTTTACCTTTGCTTGTGTTATTGGTTTTTGATTTGTTGCTTTTTGAGTTTTGCAGATGCTCCCATGGGCTTGCCCGTTGTGGTAAAGTCTTCTCGCTTAGACAAGGGGAAGTCTTCACAAGTGGTGGAGCCACAGGTGGTAGATTTGGCTGGGGATATGCCACCTCTCAAGATTGCTGATGAGGTAATCTCTGCTTCACTTTTACTTCCACTTTGTTCATTGTAGTAAAAACCTTCAATGTTGGCAACTTTCTTTGCAGGATGCTGATAAGATTGTGCGTTCCATCCAGGACTTGTTCACTTCCTAGGGGCAAGTCAAGACATCTCGCCCTGCTTCAACTAGTTGTCCTTCTGCTTTTTCAGAGGAAGATATGGAGTTCTTCAAGCAGTCGATATTTGAGTATGTGTCCTTTATGGATATGGACATCGATCAGGCTAGTGCTGCCAAACATAAGGATAAACTTGAGCATTTGAATGCGAAATTGGAGCAAGCATTGACACTTCCGTCGCTCAATCTTTCTGCTGATTTTAAAGCGACGTTCCAAGGTTCTCTCCTTGCTGGCCAAAAATGTTGAACTGAAGGTCAAAAGTACTCAATATCTTCGTGTTGTATCTGAAAGAGAATCTTTGCTTCTGGAGATCAACAAAGCTGAGGACGAATTGAAAGAAATCTCTTCTGAAATCATGATTGAAGATTCTTTGATGACCAGTTTGGCTGCACAGATGAAAGAGCTTCAAGCAAAGATGGACGACTGCAAGGCAAGAATGATTGCCAAAAAACGTAATGCCTCCCAAAATATTGAGCGAACCAAGTCTTTGGTCGAGCAGTACAAGAAGCTAGAGGTTGATGATGATTTTATGGCCGAATTGAATGTCACTTCTTCTCAGCAGAGCGAGAATTGGGGGAGACTTAGGGAAAGAATTCGTTCAGTTTGGGGCGATTTGTAATTAAGACATCTAATGCCTTAACTTTTTTTTTTTTGTAATTTCATATTAATTTTCCCCTTGTAATCTCGTACTGAATTCTGAACATACCAGCAACCATTATCATTAATGAACGATTAACTTGTCTTCTTGTGTGTTTATTGATGTTGTCTTTAATCGTCAACCCTCCAAACATTTAACTGCTTTATGCTAAGATCCACGCACATTTTCTCTTGGTATTTCTGTCTCTTTTCCTAAAATTTCGAGCCATTTGGTTCTAGTTACTAGGCACGAATGTGGCTGTTCATATTCCGTCTCTTCACCTTCACGCCTCTATAAATGCACTTATATTCCACACTTATCATTTTCACTTCCATTTTCTTCTTCAAAACCAATTTACTGTCATTGTTTGACATTTTGACAATCGATCCAAAACCTTCGTCTTCCATGGAAATGGATCATTTGATCCGCCCATTTTGCCATCTTTCATGATGTCACCTTTGGTATGGGAGATATAGGAAATATTCTTTGGCCAGCAAAGTTCTTCCCATCGTCTCCATGTTCCTTACAAGGAGTTCGATGATGGAAGACAATTTTTTAAGACGCCTGCAAGCCACCTTGCTTACTGAGAGTGCTTCTCAGCCTCCTTACCCGTCATTGCAGTGATGCATTTAGGAAGGCGATGTGAGGGGGCTTCATCTTCCTTTCTGCTTGCTGAGAGTGCTTCTCAGCCTCTCTGCTTGCCTTTGCAGCAGTGCGATCAGGATGGCGATCAAAGCCAGTACACTCTCTTACTCGGTGATCGACCAGGAGATTAGTTTGCTCTTAATTGTAGTTTATAGAGCATTTAGTATCTTGTATTTTGTAGCTTTGTAATGAACGTTTGGTAATAAAGGAATTTATTTGAATGTATTTCCCTCTGGCCCTTTTTACTCTACGATCATTCAACGCGATTTGATTACACTTTTATTTGTTCACTTTTCCATAAGGAAGGAACATGTTTGTTTTAAATATTTGTCATTAATGAACCTCATGTACTTGGTGCCGTCTAAATCTTCCAAATGATAGGCTCCATTAGACAACACATTATTTACTTTATATGGTCCTTTCCAATTCGGCGACCACTTGCCATACTTTGGATCTTTGCTATCCAAAGGGAGTATTATTTTCCAAACCAATTCGCCCAGGCTGAACGACTTGGCTATAACTTTTTTATTATAAAATTTAGCCATTCTTTATTTTTGAACTTGCAATCTATCTAGGACGTTAAACTTTAATTCGTCCAACTCCAATAAGTTTTGAACTAGTGATTCGATATACTCATCACCACTTAACTTATGTTGCAAGCACACTCTGATCGATTGCACGTTGATTTCCATAGGCAAAACGACCTCTTGTCTATAAGTAAATTGGAAATGAGTAATTTTTGTACTTGACCGAGGCGACGTCCTATAAGCCCATAAGACCTTGTTTAGACATTTGTGCTAATTTCTGGCATTTTCATCTATCATATTCCTTATGATATTTTTTAGAATCTTATTAGAAGATTTTGCTTGCCCGTTGGATTGAGCGTAATATGGTGTGGAGTTCACTAATTTAACTCCAAACTCGCTCAAGAATTTATTTACTTGATCCCCATTTAAAGATATTCTGTGATCTACCATCAAAGTTTGTGGAATTCCAAATCTATAAATGATGTGATCACGGATAAATTCTATGACATTTTTTTGGGTGATCTCTTTTAAAGGTACCGCTTCTACCCACTTAGTGAAATAATCAGTCGCAACTATAACAAAGGTATGTTGTTTGGATGATAGGGGATAAATCTTCCCTATTAGGCCTATCGCCCAACCCTTAAACGGCCAAGGTTTGATAATTGGTACCATCTCTCGTGCTGGCGTTCTTTGTATTGGACCATGCTTTTGGAATGCTAGACAACTCTTTGCATACTGAACGCATGATTCTCCCATTTTTGGCCAAAAATATCCACTCCTAATAATTAACCATCTCATCCTTTGGCCAACTTGATGAGCTCCACATATTCCTTCGTGCACTTCAGCCATGATCGTCCTGGCTTCTTGCAAACTTACACATTTTACCAATATACCATCAGAGCGTTTCTTAAACAACTCTTTATCTATCAGTGCATAGTTTAGCAAACGAAACTTCATTTTTCTACTATCTCCTTTATTAGGTTTTTAAGGAACTCCTTAATCTCTGCCCTCCAATCTATTGCATCTCCATCTTGTAAGCAATGAATTTCAATCGTTCTCGCCCTTCTTTGGATCACGGGCAATATTGTTCCATACTCACAAGTGGATTTCCAATTTGAAACCTTTGAGTACCCTGAGGCCATCTGGGCCAATTCGTTTGCTACGTCATTATATATCCTATTAATACATTAAAACTCTATTTGGTAGAATTCTTCCAACAACTCTTGGGCGATTTCATATTGACTTATGATGGAATCACTTTGGCATTTAAAATCACCAATCAATTGGTGAATTACCAATTGAGAATCGCCTCTAACGATCACATTCTTTATCCCCATATCTATCATTAATTCTAGGCCCACGATTAAGGTTTCGTATTCGGCCTGATTGTTGGTGTACATTCTGTCCAAAGTGAATGCGAACTTGTAACAAATCCCTAAAGGATTTATCAATGCTATCCCTACTCCGCACCTTTAGAGGTTTTTGGTCCATGAAAATATAAAATCCAAGGTTTTAATTCGAAGGAATTGATTTTTAACTCAATTTCTTCAAGCATATCAAGGCATGGATGATCGGTCAGAAAATTAGCCAAAGCCTGATTTTTGACTGCCTTTTGGGGTACGTATTGTACTTCGAATTCTAATAAGGCTAATATCCAAAGGCCTACCCCTTGGTGCAAAATAGGGCGAGAGAACATATACTTAACCAAATTTACATTCACATTTTGTTAACCATCTATTCAAGTAGTAAATCGTCATTTCTTCACCAAATTGGTCTTTCTGTACGACCATTCCAGCTATTGATTCTTCTTTAGCCGATATATATACTTTCATTGGCTGTCCTTGGATTGGTGACACCAACACTGGTGGACTTGATAAATATGTCTTTAGGCTTTCAAAAGACTTCTGATGCTCTTCTTTCCATACGAATTCGTCATAATTTTTCAACTTTAAAAGCGGCGAAAAAGTTTTAGTTTCCCCTGCACAGTTAGAAATAAAGCATCTTAAAAAGTTTACTAGGCCTAAAAACCTTTGCAATTCTTTTTTGTTGTTAGTTGGTTTAGCCTCTAAAATGACCTTCGTTTTATTTTTATCAAATTCAATCCCCCTTTTGTGTACTAAAAAACCAAGCAAATTTCTTGCATTAATACCAAATGCACATTTCAAGGGATTCAACTTTAGTTTATATTGTTTCATTCGCTCAAATGAACATCTTAATTGTTCAAAATGGTCCTCTTCTTTAAGGGATTTGACCACTATATTATCTACATATACCTCAACAAACTTGCCTATCATATCATGAAAAATCGAATTCATTGCCATTTGATAAGTTGCTCCTATATTTTTTAGACCGAAAGGCATAACTACCCATTCAAAATATCCTAGAGACTCAAGACATCTAAAGGCAGTTTTGTGTATATCTTCCTCAGCTATGTAAATTTGATTGTATCCTGAATACCTATCCATAAAGGAATACATCACATGTCTGACAATCGAGTCTACTAAAGAATCTACCATGGGCATTGGATATTCATCTTTAGGTATGGCTATGTTTAAATTCCTAAAGTCTATGCACACCCTTAGTTTACCATTCTTTTTTAATACCGGCATGATATTGGACAACCATTCAACATATATGGCCGTTCTAATAAATCCTGCTTGTAATAATCGCTCTATCTCTTCCATTTCAGGGAGTACATTAGGAGCGAAACGTCTAGGAGGTTGCCTATGGGGTTTAAAATTAGGCTTGGTTGGTAATCTATGTTCCACCAAATCTCTATCTAAACCAAGCATATGTTCATATTCCCAAACAAAACAATCTTTGTACTCCTTTAATAAAATGATTAATTTATCACTAACCTCTTGATTAAGCATTTGGCTGATGAACGTTGGACGATCTTTTCCTTCATTGCCAATATTCACTTTAAGCAGGGGGGTCTTGTGCTTGAGCGTATCCAGGCTTCGCGATCCTTATCACTTCGTCGTCCAGTTCCCTTGTAAGCACTTCTTCTTCTAAACAATCTACCTTGTTGACTTCTCGGCCAATATTTTATTTCAACTTGAACACTGCTAATTTGTCTCTCAATGTTTTCAAGGCTGCTGCTTCTTTCGTCTTGTCCTTGCATTCTTTATTGAAAGCCATTAATTTGGCTTTGAAAGCCTGAATATTGGCCATCTGTCTTTGTTGCTTACAACTCATTTAAAACTCCTTGATTATTCTTTTGCCAATTACTGGCTCCTCCAGGGCCACTATGTTTGGCCTCATCTGACTGAACATTTCAGTGAGTGCATCCACCGAAAACGGCTCTTCACTCTGTGCGACGATCTGAGTTTCTTCTCCATCCTGGACTACTCTAACAGGTCCATAATTTCCTTCGTACATGAACTTTTCCACTGAATTTGCTTTTGCGACAAAAGGCCTATGATCGGCCTGCACCACCTCTGCTTTGCCCTTGTCATTCCAAAAAACTAGGCATTGATGGAGCAAAGAAGGTATACAGCGACTTCCGTGTATCCAATCTCTTCCTAATAATACATTATAACTAGTGGGACCATCTATTACAAAGAAGACTGTGGTCCTAGTAGTTATTCCTATAGTTATGTAAAATGGCATAACCCCTTTAGCTGAAGTTGCTCCTCCGTTGAAACTTGTCAGGATGACTTCCGTTGGGATCATATCATCTTCTGTCTTTGCGAATTTCCTCATCATCCTAGATGGAATGGTGTTTATAGCTGCTCCATTATCGACAACCACTTTTACCACAGGTATGCCGTTAATTGGAGCTTCAACGTACAATGACCTCAAGTGTTTGGTCAATTTCATGGCCGGTCGTTTAAAAACAACTTTTTCGGTAACACCTATTTCCACTTCCTGCTTGTCCTCCGTCGAGTTACCCTTTTGTGATAAGTCAACGTGCAGCATATCGCATTGAGCCTCTGTCTCCTGAATTTTCTTTTTACTATTTTCTAATACTTCTTCTTCAGTTACCCAACCTGTGGGAGGAGGTATTATTCTTGGAGGTGATCTATACTTTTCAGAGTGAGACACTCTCTTCTTTCTTTTGGGCGTCCCGTATAGCACGTAAAAATCAAAAGAACGCCTTGACGGTTCTCCCAATAAGTCTACTTCACGAACTCTCCCTCGATATAATTGCTTTAACAGAGTATTGTACGATACTCCTCCTCTTCTTCTTTCTGCTTCCAGATCAATTTCCTCCTCGATATCTGTCATACCATCATATTCTTCACCATTGTAGGCCTCTCTAGAAATTTGGCCTTCTTCATATTCCAACATGCATGCTTCCTCTTCGTTATCCTCATTTTCTTCTTTTCCTTTCTCTTTATTCTTGAACTTATTGGCTAGTAAATAGTTATTAGCCACAACAGGAGGTAATGTACCAAATTGGATAGTAAGGTGCTGATCTGGATCTTCTTCATCCCCTCTGTCTCGTTCAAACTTCGACCTCCCAGAAGAAGTCTCTGGCAATTCTTCCATAGGTTCGCCTTTTCCAGTCTCTTCGCTGTCTTTGAGACAATTTTGATTGGCTGCCTCGAGTAGTCTAGGTGCCTTTGGACGTAGCATTCCCTGTTATTGCCTCATTATTCGCCCATAGTTCCGTTGAAAATGCCTTTGTTGGGTTCTAGTCATCTTGTTGAAAGGTATTGCCCTTCTAGCCTTATACTGGAACGAATGCCATACATTTGGTTGGTGAGGTTGCGGTCTGAATGTTCTTCCATTATTTACTGGCCTGAACTGCCTCTCAAAAGGCGGTCCCCTATAGAACGATGTACCCTGCCCTCTATCAGGCTGAGCATTTGGGAAAAAACTAGGGCGATGGTGATGCTGCCATATCCCTAGTTTCTCTGCATTTGCACTTACTTCTTTTTTGCACCTTGCACTTAGGACGTCTTCGTCCTTTTTGGGCTCCTTCCCTTTGATACGTTCAAAGACACTGAAATGTGGTCCAGCTTCTTCTACCCCATTATCTATAACCAACTTGAATTTTGGCAATTTGTTTCTAAAACCAGACGTCACCATGTTCACTTCAAGTGGCTGTGAAAAAGGATTTTCATCCACTGCCATCTTCCTCTTATCTTCGAACGTAATTCGTCCTTTTTCAATGGCATCCTGTAACACATGGCAAAAAGCCAAACAATTGTTAGTCTAATGTGATAATGCATTATGCCACTTACAATATTTTTTACCCTTAATTTGTTCAGGGTTTGGCAATTTATGCTTATCGCTCAGCTTTATCTACTTATCCTTATATAAATGATCAACTATAAGGTCAGCTTTGGTTACATCTAATGAGAACGTTCTAGCTTTTATGTTTTCATCTTTTATAGGCTCATCTTTGCCTGACGGTCTAGGCTTAGTCATTAAAAGGCAAGTATATGTGTCTCCTTTAACTAATTCAGCCAAACACATTTCGGTTTGATCGTAATATTCGTCATTAATGGTATGAATATCAAAATTTGGGTCTCTATAATAAGTCCCTTTGCTGGAATTTTTCATTTGTTCTTCCTCTCTTATTAATCGTTCATATCTAATCACGTTCGCACTCAATTGGAAAAGATCAGAAAATTCCTTGTCTTGGAACTTCTTCTTCAAATTAAAGCTTAGACAACCATGAACGATTTTGACAAACTCCTTTTCGGGCAAAGGTACAAAACATTTACTTCTTGCTGTTTTGAACTTTTGAAGGAAACCTTCTGCCCATTCGTTTGGTATTTGACGTAAATTCGCATAATCGGCCAAAGTAACTTCAAACCCAGTCTTATAAAACTGAGCGTGAAACAATTGCTCCAATTGTTGCCATGTTTGAATAGAGTTTACTGACAAATTGATGAACCAGGAGAAGGCTACTCCTGTTAATGAAATAGAGAATAACTTCATTTTATGGTAATCAGTTATGTCACCACTTTACAGTGTGAATCGCCCTATGTGTTCTAGAGTAGACACATCTCCTAAACCGATAAATAGTGAAAATTCTGGCACTTTATACCCTCTAGGCCACGGATATGCTTGGTCTACCCAATTATGATATGGCTTTGTGTAAGTCGGCCTAATGACAGGACGTACTCTGAAAGCCATCTGGTCCTGTACGATTTTCATAATCTGATTCCTCGACATGACGTTGGGGTCATATGAAATCCCTACAGGTTGGTTGACCGGTTGATTTGCTTGAGGCCTGATGTTTGGTCCTTGATTGAGAACAAAGTTACCATGATTTGGGCCATTGTTACCATTAGCCTGAACATTTATTCTTTCATTAACACGTGGGGTATTCTACCCATTATTTATGACATTATCTCTTACATTTGGATTACCCCCCAAGTTAGACGTACCAATGCCACTATTCTTATTTGTTATTGCACCACCCCCTGGTTTGAAGTAAAGGGATCAAAAAGTGGTTCTACCCCTTGATTTAAACTTAGGACTGGGGGATTATATCCCACAATTGTCCTAGTTTGAAAGTGGTTTGTAAGAGGCACAATTGGTTGGCAAATTTGGCCTACCAACTTATTCATTATTTCATTCAAAATATTCAGTTGTTTGGTCATGTTGTCATAATGTGCATTCACATTCTGGATAAATCTTTCCATATTATGAATACTTCGTAGATTTACCTGTTCAACGACATCTTGTGTGAGTTCTTCGAGTAATGCACGCATGGTTCGAGGACTCAACTCTATCATTGGTTCGTAGCGATTGTGATTGCTATGATCCTGTCCATCTGTTCGTGGAGAGCTATGCTGGTCCTCATATCGCTCGATCACAGATTGGACTCCTCCCTAGCTTGCTGTTTCCTTATCGGATTTCTGAGACATATTGTTTCACCTTTTGTATCTTCAACACCAAACACCAATGTCCCACTGGGCGTGCCAAATTGTTTCGCGCGGGTAGTCGCTAACAATTAAAAAGGGGTTAGACGATTGTGTAAGGGACAAACCTGTTGAGATAAAGTCCCAAAAAGGGGTGTTTTATTGGCAATGACTTTACAATTGGAACTTAAACAGAAATGCCTCCAAGGGGCGCAAGCACAGGAGTACTGAAAAGAAATGTTTTAGTCTAAACTAAGAAATTGAAATTACATATTTTTTGTTTGAGAGTGTTTGATTCGGGGTCTTGTGCTCTATGTCTTTTCTTCCTTTTATATTCCTTTGATGCTATCTTTGTGATCAACCGCTTAGAAATCGCTTAATTGCTTTATAACTGCCCACTTTCTTGATGGTGGCCAACTTATCGTGGAACTGCCGTCTCTAACTGCTGCCATGACTCTTTGTCGTTCAACCGTCCTCAACTGAACATCCTTGAATCGTGGAACGTGATAAAATTACCCAATAACTACTTCGATAATTGCACTTTTGGATAACCATAACATCTCATGTTTGCTAAGATCCTGGGCGATTCGAAAGTTTGTGCGAGAATAGGGTCATAACTCTGGGTGACTGTAAGGCACTTCATTCGCTCACATCCTGGGCGTCTTGTAAGTTTGGGCGATGGTGTTACTGCGTTCGTGGACTTCCACTGCATTCATTAATAACCCTATTTGGACCTTTATCCTGAATTGTCCAGTTGAGCTTCATTCTTTGGGTTATTTGAATTGGGCTGCACTTTTAGCATGTCAACACTTACATTTACAAGCTAGAACTACTAAGATCAGATTATGGGTTTCTGCAGCAGAGACAACTTCTTGATGGCTGGATAGTAAAGTAAGAGAAGAAGGATGATTATCTTTCACAGAAAAATGGTGATATGTTTTGCCAAAAATCACGCTTTTTTGAATTCTGCAATGGAAAGGGCATTAATGGCTGCGTAATACTAGGGACAATTAAAAAATTCGTTAGTTACAAAGACTATATTGGGGTTAATTATGGTACACAGTATTTTCTAAAATATTTATCATATCACAAAGTTGTAATTGCATTTTAAAAATCACATAGTAAATACTGAATTTTTATTTTGTAACGAATTTTCGCAGCTCTTTTCCTTATAAAACCTCAGCTTAATTTACACTTCCAACGTTTCACTATAGCTTTCAACAATGTTGATCCCTCTTAACCATTTACTACTCTTTTTCTGATATCTCTATTTCCCTTTTCATGCTTATATGTAAATATTTGTGTATGTAATAAAAAAAGTTTGTTGATAAGAAAAAGCTTAGTGGAAATTGGTGAAGATTGAATCTGGATTTGAAATTGTCTATTTTGAGTTTAGTTTCTACTTTTTTATTCGAAATGGATTAAATTGGGAAAAGTAGAAGGGTAGGAATGTAATTAACTATCTTTTCTAATTTCTTGAGCATTTTGGTCTAAGTGGGAGTGAGTTGCGAAACATGATTTTAGTATGCACTGGCCGAATTTTAGAATGCAGTTTCATTTAAAATTTGTATTCGGGCACTTACTATTCATATTTTGAGTAAAATCTGCATATCAGTTTTTCAAATTTTAGTATGCATTGAAATCTTTTAATGCAATTATTTCCGCAAACTGCGGGTATAATTTTTTAATTACTTGTGCAACTTTTTGAAGGACGTTTAAGGTGTTTATAATAGAAATGGATTTTGAACTAGAATATGTATGTTTCATGTCTTTGTCAAAGCACAAAAGTTAAGAGGCGTACTTCAAGATGTTTCAAGTTTGAACCCCACTACGTGTATAGAACGGGACTTCATAGAATTCCTACAGATAGCACAGAAGGTGGGAGGTCGGCATTTTTTTTTTTTGCAAATTTTTATCACCCATGGGTCCCACATGGGGCCAACCTCATGTGTCTCTTCTGGAGGGGTTCACACAGAACCCCTTCTCTGTACAAATGGTTTTCTCCTTCAAGTCTAGTATAAAAGAAGGAGAGGCGTGACATAAGCTTTCTATTTCAGATTTTACTGCACTAATTTGATAGAAATCTGATGTGATGTATTATGGATATATGGATCATATACTGTAGTTCCTTATTGATCATTGATTTTTTCAATATGCAGAGGGGAAAATTGATTACAGGGCGAGGATTTACCTAATCAACCAAGATAAGAACAAGCACAAGACTCCCAAGTATCGATTACCAACAAGGATATTATTGCACATATAGTATCTGCCAGTATTACTGGAGATTTGTTTCTTGCTGCAGCATATGCTCATGAGTTGCCTCATTATGGACTTGAAGTAGGTCTTACCAATTATGCTGCAGGTACTGCAATGGTGTCTTTGACTCTGCATCTCAGCCTCTGTTTGCTCTTTTTTTTTCTGCTGCTTTCTCAATGCGGTGTTAATAACAATCTCGTGACCGGCTTACTGTACTGGCCTTCTTTTGGTTCGTCGTGTCTTGGAAAAGCTTGAGATGGATGACGAGTATTAAGGCAATCTGGAAGTACTATTAGATTTCGTACCACTTAATTATTTCATTGCAACTGTTCTGCATGAACCAGACATATTGACAGTTGAGATCTTTGTGGTGTCAGGCAACTAGAGAGGATTACTCAATTGACCATTGCTACATAATATCTAACAGAGCTGGCTTTCTTATTTGTTTCTTGACAAACTCAGTCCTATATGAAAAATCACTCATCAATCCTTCATGGTTGACTACTTTTCATTTGATTGATTACTTTTTTAGTTGCTGGCTTAGTCTGAAGTTAAATCTGTGACTTCAAATTAGCTATATGCTCTTGCCTTTCGTGGCCTGAATCTGAATTTAGAAGGGGCGCGTAAATTTGTTTCTTACCTTCCGTTGAAGCTGTTTCATAACATGTTTTCGTTAGCTGTGTTCTCTAGTTGTGTACCTGATTCATGTGATTGGACTTCATAACCAAGTGAAATGTCATCTGTTACTCTAAGCCTTAACGGCTATAGCTAATGATGCATTTTTCATTCTTCATTCTACTTTGATCTCTAGATGTTACGTGATTAGTTTGTTACCCCCGTCTACACATATGTATATGCATATATGTTTACCATTTTGGTTACTAATGGCAGGGAGCACCGGATGGTTGATTAGATATTCCTCACAGAGATAAGAGATTTGCTGGTTTCTCTAAGGCTTCTAAGCAGCTTGATGCTGAGGTTCACCAGAAGTACATTTATGGTGGCCATGTTGCTGCATATATGTCGGTAACATTCATGTTTTTCAACTTCTACCACTCTCTTAGAACTCAGCATATAAAGAAAATGATAACATGACTTGGCTTTGTATATTGTGTCAAATATTTCTGGATGAACCAGAAAAGTATCAATTACACTTCAGTGAGAATATCAAGAAAGAACTTGAGGCAGATGGCCTTGAGGAAATGTACAAGAAAGTTCATGCTGCCATTCGTGCGGACCCAACTGCTAAGAAATCAGAGAAACAGCCACCAAAGGAACACAAGAGGTGAGGAAATAATTTTGATCTTTACTGAAGTCAACAAAAAATTATGAAACACATTTGTTTGTTAGACAAAGTCTATGATTGGCCAGTGTTTATAAATAGTCGTGTTTATAAGCATAGAGAAATATAAGTGGTCATTAAGTTGGTAGTAGTTATGAGTTCCACGAAATATGCTTAAGAGCGTGTCTGTGAGTACTTTTTCAAGCTTATAAGTTGGTCAAACATTATTTTCATCCTCACATTTGGTAGAATCCACTTATTATAATCTACAAAAAGCTTTACCAAAGACACTAAGTCGTGGATGAATTCTTCTTGTTTCAAATGCTTGCAATCAATGTTGCCTTCACATATATCTTGAGTGTATTTATGCTTTTTGCCTGTTTTTTTCCTGTTTGGATTTATTTCCTGGCTCAAGAGACCCTACATTCGCATATGTATTCAGATTCTCTAGACATTAGTGTCCCTGTACTTTCCACTGCAACTGGTTCCAATTATGGGGTTGGCTTTACATAAATCTGAGTGTATTCACATCTTTTCACTGTTTATTCTTGTTTGGATTTTTCTGGCTAACGTTAGAAAATAACACCTAGTTTTATTCAGATGATCTATTTTTCTTGTACTTTCTACGACGACTTCTTTCATGCATTTAAGTGCAAATTTGATTTTGCATAAGCTGTTTCAGTTTTTTGATAATAAATAGCAGTTGGATGGTATTCTGAATGCTTGTTTAATCTTGTATTCTCTTTTGTGCTCAGGTACAACTTGAAGAAGCTCACATATGAGGAGAGGAAGGCAAAGTTGATCGAACGTTTGAATGCTCCTAATGCTGCAGTAGGGGCTGATGATGATGGGGATGACGGCTGAAAGTATCATTGTTGAAATTAAGCTAGAAGGCAAAGATTTTTTTTTTTTTTTTTTTTTTAACGGGGGGTCCCAGCTTGCGCCAGACTATATCCTCGTCCCTGAACCTTCGGCCCCTCAGCAGTTCAGGGAGGTAAATCGCGGGATGTGCCCTTATTGGTTCCCAGGTTCCCACACGGCTTTTACTCCTTCCCCAAAGGGAGCCTCTTCATTATAAAAATTATTAAAGCACTCATCAAAATTCAAATAATGTAATGAGTTTAATAAATTAATTTGAAATGAGAAATATCTTAAAATATTTAAAATAAAATGAAAAAAATAAAATTTGACAACATAATAATTTTATTATTGAAATTTTTGCCACCATAAGCCATCTTTGTGCCAATCACCCCGAATTATTAATTATCTGAAAGTAGATACGTAAAGGGGGGATAAAATTTCTCAATAAATGTGTGTGGGTAATAAATTCATATATGTATTTTTATGGAAAATTCATAATTGCATAGGGACATTCAAAAAAATAAATCGACCTTTTGTGGCGCTAAATTCTCGTGCATTACATTACTAAACTCTGATCAATTTTGTTTGGGACATACATACTATGTATCAAAACATAAAACATACCAGTAGAGATATTACATACATAAATATTAGCCATTATAAACATAAGCACAACTAACTTTTCACTGAACAATTTAAAATGATAAAATGAGTGATTGTTGGAAAGAGATCCTTAAGTTGCCCATGGGGTTGAATATTGACGTGTAATTGTGTAAGTTTATGACTATATTTAATATAAAATGAACAAGAGAGAGAGTAAAAGTTGAGAGGCAAAGTGATCGAGGTATAGAGGGAGAGTGTGTCAATAGATGGTTAGGGATAGTCTAATGTTAGGTTTGTCTCCTATTTATAATGTGAATTTTTTACCATGCGTAGAAAAGTGAAAGGAAGTGGCTAGACATTAGGCATGTCAATGCATAAATGTTGTATTTTCAAGGAAATAATCAAATCGATACCTTTAATCATGTGGTCAAATCAATTCACTCGTCTTAAAATTTAGTGTAAAAAATACATGTGATCAATAAATCATTTTTAATCAAGATCAATTAATATATTTACATATATATTACGCATAATTTCATCTAACTTCCAAAATAACTCTTCATTTCGATCATCAAATTATTGGTCAATGACCAATAAAGTCATTAGACTTTAATAATAGTGTACTTAAGTCCTAAATTTAAATCTAACAACTAACAGTAAAAATTTGGGACGTTACGAGAATCATGAAGGGGACGTTTGGTAACTAAAGCTACATATGATTTGTAGATACCTAAATATTTTAGCTTCCTGGTTAAGACGAAAGCAAACATTTGGAGTCGTAATATCCTGTCTTCTTTGATTTATTGAATTATTTTTTTCGTCTAAACTGACCAAAACTGTCTAACATTGATATGATCAGTTTTTGAGGCTTGTGATGAAATTATTCGTTGTATTGGCAGCACAACAGAAGGCTTTGTGGAATGAAACCGAAGGCTAATAACTGGTATGTATTCGATCCATTAACGTGCAGTCAAAAACTCCTACACTCTATTTCTGTCTTCCTCCAAAAACATTGAGGCATTTTCCTGTACTGTGAGACATCCAACATCTGAATTAGCAATGGTTCAATTTCTTAGGTGGATTATAGAGAATAATCTGCATCAGCAAGTAGAAATACCTCAAATTGGTGGAAGAATTTATCCAACAATTTAGACAACTTATACAACAATCTATCCATATAATATGTTGTAACATGTGTGTCTGAATTCTATTTTCATCTCAAGCCAAACAGTATATATGCCAGAAACATCTCATGCAAACTAGAAATTCTTTTTCTTGGATAAAGAACAAATTGCTCGAACTATTTTTGTATTGCTATATACATCATAACTCAGACATCTATGTCAAGTGTATATCCCATTTTTGCATTGCAGAATTATGAAAATCCACGAGAAGCGACTTTGAAACACCCCGTTTTTCAAATGATATATCTTCGTAATCATATGTATAATCCATGCACTTTTTCGAACAAATTTGAACACACAATTTCACATGCCAGAAACTCTGAGATAATATAGATTTCAAAGTAGTATTCACCGTAAAGATCCATCAACTTTCATTAGTGGTAGTACTTCAATTAATGGCAGACAAAACTAACCGAGGTAATTGATCCATCATCTTGTTATTTGGTCAATTTTACTATTGATCTGTGAATCGTTGATAATGGGAGTTTTTTTTTTTAGCTCTTTTAACAAGTAACTTAGATTCCGATAGTAAATAATGTTATACTCTGGTGGTCTTTGCGATTTGTATGCAATGTTTGATTGTTCTAACTGCGTTCTTACTTATCTTCAACTTTCTTAGAAAGACGGAAAATTCACACATAAAAATAGGCTTGACTCTACTCTAGAGACATTGTTAAGTAATTTAGGAATATCGAAAGTCAATATGAATTGATATTTTCAATATCGTGGTAATATGAATTAAAACGGGGGAAAAAAATGGAGTCTAAGTCCTGGTTTCTGTTCATATTTATATTTTCTCTAAGTCTGCTTAGTTATAAGTTTTACTTGCTTTTAAGTATTTGTTAGTAAAAACCAAATTTATGCAATTCACCTTTCTTCAATTAGAGTTCGAATAAGTAATTTCAAATATAAGAATACAATCCTTGTGAGATCACACTAGACTCAAATATATTATTACTTGATTTTGACACCCTTCACTAATAATTTAAGTGAACAGTATCAATAGGATTTATTTTTTGGACTCAATTAAATAAATATACATAAAATCAGTGTTCTAAAAAGCGTAGAGCATGATGATGCGTGGATGTCAAGTTATGGGTTGGTGAGCTTAGGTGAGGCATAAGCATAAAAAAGTGTGCAAAATGCGTTTTCTTATTTTAATATTATTTTAATTTTTAATCAATCGAAAAATCCATTAATAATTAAAAATAATACCTGCCAAATATCTAAAACAAATTTATAGGAAATTTATATATTTTTCCGAAGTTTTCAATAAAAAGATAACTTCCAAATGTAAATATTAAATAGTAAATAAATGAGAATATATGCGATATTTCTTTTGTTCAAGGCTTTAAGGGATTATTTTGAATTTAGAACCGACGAAGTAAAGAAATCAACATTTAAGTTTTAACTTAGAAGAATTGTATAAAAAAAAATTAAAAAAGTTTAAAATTTAAAAAAATTAAAATTTAAAAAAAATAAAAAAAGAAGATAATTATGCGCGCCTAGGCACGCATAACTGTGCCTAGACGTGTATTAGCAATCAACGATTACTGTTGACTGCTAAATAAGGCGTCAAGCCACAAGGCTTGACATTTCCGCTGCACATCGTGTGAATGTGCGCCTTTTAAAACAGTCATAAAATAATAAATAAATAAATAATAGAGATGCCATAATAGTAAATTGCATTTACACTAAATAGTAAATATGTTACACTAAACATGCATTTAATGAAATTGATTTCCATACGAATAATGTTATTTGCAATCACTCACTACCATAGCCGCCCTACGTAGCATACATGTGACGACTGATAATTTGATGTATGACAACCATACGTAGAACGACTACGATAGTGAGCGATTGTAAATATCATTACTCTTTTCATACCTAGAAAAATGACAATCATTTTCCACATATAGAACCATCATGGACCAACATTTAATGCTTAGAAATCGAATTGAGGCCTCGAACATCACATTTTTATTTCTTAAAAACAGCTAGTAAACTTTTAATAAATTGTGGGGTCAAGTTGTTTCATTATAGGTCTTTTTGCATGTTTTCGAAATAAGGTTTTTTACTATTAGTGGTTTGTTTCAGCAGAAATGTTCTTCTTGCAACTTTGGTTTCCACTAATGGCGATCTACCACTGCCGTGTTCGGTTCAACATTGACTTGCTAGAGGTAGAGTCGTAGAGATAACTTCATGAACTAATTTTTCCAAGACGAATCTTAATTGACAAATGATTTTCACACTTCAATTTCTAAAATAGCCAATAAGTTGGTCTTTTATTATACTCTTTCTTTAAACATAAATCCAAGTTGAGGTCCTCGTGGGAACAATATCCTATTTATGACTTTATAATTTATTACTTGTTCGTGATACCATACATTTGCAGAAAATCAAACGATCAGCTTTTCATTTGAGCATTTGTTCATGTAGTTTCCGAAAATTAATGTCAGCCTAATATTTTTATCAAGAAATTGTTGGAATATGCATAGTCTGATTGTAATGTTCACTTCTCCCCTCCAGCACTAATCGACCTACTTTATATTAAGTCGGACTATTTACTATTGGGTTATATTGGGCATTCATATATTTGTATCAATTCAACTCGGTTATGCATATTTCACTTCGAGTGAATTATAAGTTATATAAAAGATTTGAATATCATGGTTATTTTTAGATTCTTGGCCGATTTTACTTTTCATAGACTCATCTATTTTTCACAAATTAAAATTTTTAAGGTCGTCTAGGATTCTCGGAGTCTTATCTTTTCCTAGAAATAGATTTCTAGTGTGCGACCACTTTAGTGTCCTTTCAGTTTGTGATTTATTCACATAAACGACATTCTCTCTTATTTTTGGGCACGGGAAGAGGCATTTAAAGATTTAGTGCTTGTTTAGTACATATTTTAAGCCAATTAAAATCAATTTTTAGAATGTTATTTCATCATTTCAGTCGTCATTTTTGAATTCTTCTCTCACAGGTAAGATCCACTTTATCTCTAACAGTAAAAAAATTAATTATCAAAATTCCCACCAAACAAGCACTTAGCTTTTAAGTTTTTAAATGAAACCGTTAACCGTTCATACATGAAGCTAGTAAATGAATCATCTTACAAGTAATTTGAATTACCGTACTTTTATGAACATCCATTTCGATTTATTCATCTTGATTATGTTCTAAATGCAGAGGATTAATATGTTAGATTTCTTCACTTTTTACATTGATCTGGTAAGATAATCAATAATCATGTAATATATTTGTATGGAACAGTGAATTCGGACAAGATGGGAGCTTTGTCAATTGTCCTTGGAGGGTCGACACTAAGTGCTCTCAAAGTTATGGCCCTTGTCTGAGAGCAATTTTGGACAGATTTTAATACATTTTAAAGGGACGTATCGGCCATCTACTTGAAATTGGTTGTGACTGCATCTACTGTATAATGGTGTGTCGTAGATCGACCCAAGTGAAGGTAGTGTTCAACAAGCCGGAATTTAGAATAAGAGGGTGTTTGGTGGATATTAAAATTAGATTTTCTAATAGATTGTAATAAAAGTTTTTGAAATATGTTGTTGAAAATTTGTGGAATCATAAAAAATGTTGTTAATATTGATCGTATGACTTTGACTTTGACTTAGATTAAAATCAAATTTTAATCAAAACCAAACATGGGCTAAACATGTTGACAAGGCACTTGAGATGGAAAATGAAGAATTGGAATAAAGCTACACCTAAAACCAACACAACACGGACAGATTGATAAGTTTTCTCGATATCAATATAGTAACATCTGTCTTGCATACAGTCCCAAAGTTCTCAAATTTCTCAAGAATATTTACAAAGAAATCTTCAACAGAAAAACAAATTGATTGAGGAAGTAAGAACTATGAATCCTTGATATGCTAAACTGTCAATAAAACAAAAATGCTAATCACCTCAAAGTAGACAAGATTTGAACTTGTGTTTCTTCATCGGATGTTGTCCTGTCCAGTCCAACCTACCAAACATATATTAATTTCACCCACCAGTCACACATGAGAACATTCTGAGGCTCCTGTACCTCACAAGTTGCTTGGACTCAACAGAATCCTCCAACTCCGAGGCCGCAGAATAATCAACACCAACAGAGTAGCGGCGCCTGTGGTGGCGCCCGGTGCTACCATCTGCATGAAAACCTGAGATCCTTTCGGGTTCTCGCCAGCCGCCATACTCATATTGTTTGCTGTAATAACCATTATCATTTGTGTAAAAATCAGCAATATTATACTGAGTTTTATCAGTTGCAACAGAAGATAGAGATTTGTATTGCCGTCTAACTCCATTTTTCTTGATGCTTTTGAATACCATTGGAATTAGGCCTTCCATCTTCTCCTTAATTTGCTCAAGATTTTGAGAGAAGAAACAAATGAATTATATTTGAAGACTTTTCAGCCCCTCTCGGATTTGGTTAGAATTATTGATCAAGTTGTTTTATCCCATAAATACTAATAATGATTTGGAAGCATTGAACAAGTCTTATGTTTAGTTATTTGACTTGAATATTAGTACAAGAAATACAACAAGCATAAGCATTAAGTAAAATTCCTTGTGCGTACAGGGAATGGTTCACAGAATAATTACAGGTGTTGCATTGGTAGCACCTGTGTAAATGAATTTTTTTTAACGGTCCAATCACATATCGACACGTGTATTGTGTAAAAAAAAATTATGTGAAACTCTTCTGTATGTGTAGCATAGTCATTGCATTAATGGTCCCTCCCTTCATCATCTTTTCTTCCTCTGTGTGTTTAAAAAGTCAAGTTAGATGGTGGATTCTATTAAACAAGAAAAAGAAATTAAAATCTCATTCATTACTACGTACTAAGCCTTGATCTTGTCTCTTTTAATTATAGTCATCAAAAATTCTTTTTGTATAAATTTTAGTTTTGTGTTAATAATCTAGCAAAACTCAAATTAACAAGAGACAATTATGAATAAACAAATAAAATATAATGTTTTTAGAGAGATGCTATATGTACCAAATCATTTACTAAATGGATGACCGAATTGACAGGTGTCGCGCCTTTATTGGAGTGGACAGGAGCCCCTCCAATAGGGGGGTGCCACTTGTCAATTCGGTCAAAAATTAGATAAGATATTTGATACAAGTAGATTAATTCATGTTTTTAAGTGTTATCGGAACACTTTTACCACTGTTTTTAAATTAAATCCATGTTTGATGGAAACTAAAATTAAATTTGAATTTATATTTCATGAAATCATACCTTTTCACCACATTTCATTAAATTTTATCAAAATTTATTAAAAATGTGATTTTAAGAGGACTAAAAAATTCAGAAATAGTATGTGAGTCATAACTTGCTCATTTATTCTTCTTTTATTATATGCATATTAATAATATTATCTTCTCCTTTTTGATTTGGTCAAACTTTGTTGTTTACACTTTACACCAATTTTCTATTTAATTTTTTTTTCTTTTTAAGCTTATCATATGGTATTTTTGTCAATAAAATGTCTTAAATGGAAGTCTCTACTGTCCTTTTCAAGAATACCCTCCTTTTTTATTTTTTTTGAGCAAATGGCATTAAAGATTCAATTGATAATGTTTCTGCTTTTACTTATATTTTTTTGTAGAATAGTTTTTTTAAAAATTTACGTTAGACAAGTTTTCTCTAAAAACTCTTTTATTCAAATAATAATTTTAAAAAGTTATTCAAAACATGTTCAAAAGTAACTTATTAGTTTTAAAAGCAATTTCTAACTTTTTAGAAGTCCTACCAAACAAGCCTTGAGTGGACAAAGCAAGCACCGTTATCCCCAGTTTGTTTCTCATTCTTTTCCCCATTAAAATGAAAAATATGACCTTTAATCATCACATAAAGCCACCAAATTTGAATATCTATATTTTGTATGGAGCCTATAACGACTACATTTTTCATTCTCATTCTTGTGAAAATAGGAAACAAACAGGGAATACTATTTAAGTAGGTTTACATTGCAAGTTAAACAAACATAATTCCAGGTCTCAATAGCCCAAGCCAACCGCAAAAGACATTAGTTTAGAAGTTTAGGACCGTTATGTTGTTACTTGCTAGATACGCCAACCATATACTTTATTAAAAAAATATCAACTTTTTTTTTCTACCACACATTCTCTTATAAAATAATATTACAAATAAATTCATAATTTTTCCTTATTTTCTAACTACACATTCTCCGAAAAATCACTATCTCAAAACACGTTTTTCTCCAAAAATCTATATTTTTAATGAAGTCAAAACAGGGGTATAATTTCATCAAACCACTTGTAAAAAGTTAAGAATATACAAAGTGAGTGAGTGCAGTGAGTGCAAGTATTTTCGACCACTTGGAGGAAAAATGTATTTTGAATAGTAAATTGATTGAGAATGTGTGATTAAAAATTTAAAAAAAAAATTTAAATTTATGTGTAATATTATTTTATTGAAAAATATGTAATTGAAAATGAGTTTTAAAAAAATGAACTTTTAGAAGAATAGTCACAGCGAAGGTGGTTGTACATTGTATCTTTGCAATTAAAAGTCTTGGTCTTTAGCTTTTTCTGGTCTACCTAATCCACGTTTAGGCCTATTGTAATAAAATTATAAAACTATATTGTACAAAATTACAAAAAAAATGGACAAAAAAGGAATTAAAAAAAAAAAAAAAAATACACCCAACGTCACACAACATAGATCTTTGTTTCACGTTTACCGTCCAAACTTACCATAACTACTATTTATATTTCTATTCAATCATTTCGTCTCCACCTATGACTACAAGCTAACAGTAAGTTCTACATGGACGATACAATGCATGAAGTGGTGCACATCTTACATTGAACTAGCATTATGTGGGTCCCTTCCATGCCTCGTTCTAAAGGAAACCTTAGTTTAGAGATTGTTTGGTAGCAATTTTCATCCAAATTTTAATGAATTATTGGACCGTTAGTAACTGCAATTGTTGACTTCCTTCACACTACAAGGCAGGCATGGGAACTCGCTAACAGTTTAAAAAATGAATTTTAATTTTGTAAATAGTGGAGCCAAACTAGTGCTTAATCTCTTAAAAACGAGAACTCCTATCCAATTATTATTATTATTATTATTTCTTTTTTGATCAGAACGTCGCAAGAAATTTCTTTGTCATTATCCAACCATTTTTTCAAATGGGATTATTCATACATGAAGATGACATGAGATGGAAGAAAAATTCTTGGTTACTTGTGTCAAGTTGAAAATAAGATAAAGGGCGTTTGTTTCATTTTTGTAAAAATAAGAATAAAAAATGTAATGGTTATGGGTCCCAAACAAGATATAGAAATTCAAATTTGGTAGCTTGATGTGATAAATAACGACAAATAGAGGAAAAGTTTGCCCAATAGACACCTCTTAATTACATTCATGTTTAGTTGACAGACATGCTTCAACTACTAGCTATCTACGATTGCCAGAATCTAAGAATTGCATTTGGATTTCCTTGAATATTTCATTTTACTCAATCAAATTATTCAAGAAAATTCAATTTATTTCATATCATACCAAACCAGCATGGACCAGAAAATATAATTTATGTACAAAATGCCATTGAACCTGCAAGCAGAATTTTATTAACCCTCAAAAACTGCTTTTGTTTTAACCAATAACACAATTCTTAGTAGAATGTTAAACATGAGGAAAGTAAGGAGGCAAGAAGAGACAAATGATTTATCTAATGACATTTATTTCGTTACTAACTGACAAACAAAGAATTCAGGTCCAAGTTTTCCTTAGAGATTCATGAATACAATTCTCTTTCAACATAATTTTGATCAATAATATGCTATAATTAAACAATTGCTACCTCTTCAGTACAGTGAGTTCTCTCGTACCTCGGTGTTCTCATATAATTAAAGATAGCGCTCGGGAGATAACCACACAGCTCTT
>NW_019254043.1:0-1198 GCF_002742605.1 Olea europaea var. sylvestris
CCCGTGATCCCGGGTCTGTGCCCCGAGTCCAATTTCTCGGACTATTTCCAATCAACTTGCCAAATTTCGGCCCATTCTGAAACCGTCGCGACAAATGAAAAAATTGCCCCTGGTGCGATTTTGGTTTGTTAATTTTCTGTCCAACACCTCTTCGACCCGACATAATTAATAAGGAAATTAATTATTTCGAGGCCCAAACGAACGAATATGGCTAAAATCCCGTGATCCCGTGTCTGTGCCCCGAGTCCAATTTCGCGGGCCGTTTCCAACCAACCTACCAAATTTTGGCCCATTCCGACGTCGTCACAACAGATGACAAAATTGTCCCTCGTGCGGTTTTTCTTTGTTAATTTTTTGTCCAGCTCTTCTTCAACCTGAAATAATTAATAGGGAAATTAATTATTCAGAGGCCCAAACGATGGAATATGGGTAAAATCCCGTGATCCCAGGCCTGTGCCCCAAGTCCAATTTTGCGGGTCGTTTCCAATCATCCTGCTAAATTTCGACCCATTCCAACACCGTCGCGACAAATGACAAAATTGCCCCTGGTGCGATTTTTCTCTGTTAATTTTCTGTCCAACAATTCTTCAACCTGGCATAATTAATACAGAAATTAATTATTCGGAGGCCCAAACAAAGGAATTTGGCTAATATCCAGTGATCCCTGGTCTATGCCCCGAGTCCAATTTCGCGGGCAGTTTCCAATCATCCTGCTAAATTTCGGCCTGTTCTGACACCGTCGCGACAAATGACAAAATTGCCCCTAGTACGATTTTTCTTTATTAATTTTTTGTCCAGCACTTCTTCAACGTGACATAATTAATACAGAACTTAATTATTCGAAGGACCAAACGAAGGAATTTGGCTAAAATCCTGTGATCCTGGGTCTGTGCCCCAAGTCCAATATCTCGAACCATTTCCAATCAACTTGCCAAATTTCGGCCCATTCCGACATCGTCGCAACAAATGAAAAAATTGCCCCTGGTGTGGTTTTGCTTTGTTAATTTTCTGTCCAACACCTCTTCGACTTGACATAATTAATAAGGAAATTAATTATCCGGAGGCCCAAAAGAACGAATTCCGCTAAAATCCCGCGACCCCGGGTCTATGCCCCTAGTCTAATTTCGCAGGCCATTTCCAATCAACCTACCAAATTTCAGACCATTCCGATAGCTTCGCAACAAATGACAAAATTGCC
>NW_019254044.1:0-1198 GCF_002742605.1 Olea europaea var. sylvestris
AGCCTAGTGGTACAAAGGACAGGAGTGAGGTTATCTCACGCCTTACTGGCAACCGCAGTGTGGGGGTTCGATTCTTGAAACATGAAATTGAAAGGCTCAGTGTACAGGCAGCTCTTGTTCCCTAACCTGCTAGGACACCTCTCACGATTTACCTCCCTCATAAAACTCTAGGTGCGAGACGATGGAGCCCTCAAGGTTGGGGTTCAACCTTAAAATCTTGAATTCTAAAGTTACAGAATTCAATTGAAACCCCGTACCATCCAGTCAGTTAGGACTGATTGACCGCTTGGACAGTCATCTGTTTTTCACGTTTTTAGCACTAGTCCTTGACATTTAAATCTTTATTAAGTAAGCTAACCAAAATAACATGTAAAAATATATCATTTTTCCAGCACAATCTAAATGATTTT
This sequence comes from Olea europaea var. sylvestris, assembly GCF_002742605.1. NCBI lineage: Eukaryota > Viridiplantae > Streptophyta > Magnoliopsida > Lamiales > Oleaceae > Olea > Olea europaea. The sequence goes on from NW_019254044.1 coordinate 411, forward strand.
TCAATTGAGTCCTATCTTCTGGACTTCTCTCCTATGTTCGTATTTACAAAAACTCTTTTTTTTTTATACAGAGAACAAATATGAGAGTGTCGGTTATTCATTTGGCATGAGACACGGTGTGCAAAATTTATATCAAAACTGCACAATTATGCGATTGAAAACTGAAGCATATTAATTTTATAAAATTGCTCTAGGCTTTTTTTCTGCATCATTTTTCTCTTTTATTACATTGTGTTGGGAAAAATGGGTGATTTGTATGTAAATATTTATCAATTAACATAATCAATTAAATAACATAAACATAATTCAACAATAATATATAAGAAGATAAGAGTTAAAAATGCAAGCTTTAGGAAGTCATGCCAAATACACTATCTTATATCCGTGTTACATTCCCTTTGTGCGGATATTTTCAGCACTACACTACTTCAACATAAAATCTATATGATTCACAGTCGATTTTTCTTCTATGAGCATGACCACGGGAAGATAAAGAAGGAGCCTTTCACTGAGTTACCAAAAAACTATGGAAATAGAGTGTGAAATAGAAAGGGAGTATTTTTATGGTTTCAAGTTGTATCTTTTTATGATGCATCTAACAATGAAATCACCATCCTTTTATATAAAAACCAACCCCCACAGTAATGTAAAACTAATTAATTTATAACCTCCATTCAAATATTTAAGTGTATGTAATAATATAAATTAAGATTTTAATCAAATCATCAAAACTGAAAATTAAAATGAAATAATTTTGAAAGTTGAAAACTAATATGATTTCCAACAAT
>NW_019254045.1:0-1198 GCF_002742605.1 Olea europaea var. sylvestris
CGATTTTTATTTCAGATTAAACTGCCAAATTTCTGCCAATTCCGACACTGTCGAGAAAAATGACGAAATTGCCCCCGGAGCGGCTTTTGTTTCCGATCAACAAGTCAAATTTCAGCCAATTGCGACTCTGTCGCGAAAAATGACGAAATTACACCCGGCGCGATATTTGTTCCCGATAAATCTGTCAAATTTGAGCCAATTCCGACACAGTAGAGAAAAATGACGAAATTGCCGCCGACGCAATTTTTATTTCCGATCGAACTGCCAAATTTCAGCAAATTCCGACACAGTCTAGAAAAATGACAAAATTTCCCCCGGCGCGGTTTTTGTTTCCGATCAACCTGTCAAATTTGAGCCCATTCCGACACAGTTGAGAAAAATGACGAAATTGCCGCCGACGCAATTTTTATTTCCGATCGAACTGCCAAATTTCAGCAAATTCCGACACAGTCTAGAAAAATGACAAAATTTCCCCCGGCGCGGTTTTTGTTTCCGATCAACCTGTCAAATTTGAGCCCATTCCGACACAGTTGAGAAAAATGACGAAATTGCCGCCGACGCAATTTTTATTTCCGATCGAACTGCCAAATTTCAGCAAATTCCGACACAGTCTAGAAAAATGACAAAATTTCCCCCGGCGCGGTTTTTGTTTCCGATCAACCTGTCAAATTTTAGCCCATTTCGACACAGTCGCGAAAAATGACGAAATTAAACCCGGCGCGGTTTTACTTCCCGATCATCCTGTCAAATTTGAGCCCATTCCAACATAGTCGAGAAAAATGATGTAATTGCCCCCGGCGCGATTTTTGTTTTCGGTCAACAATTCAAATTTTAGTCAATTCCGACACAGTCGCGAAAAATGACGAAATTACACCCGGCGCGATTTTTGTCCTTGATAAACTTGTCAAATTTCAGCCAATTCCGACACTGTTGAGAAAAATGACGAAATTGCCCCCGGCGCGATTGTTGTTTCCGATCAACCAGTCAAATTTTAGTCAATTCCGACACAGTCGCGAAAAATGACGAAATTGCCCCCGGCGCGATTTTTGTTTCCGATCAACCAATCAAATTTTAGCCCATTCCGACACAGTCGCGAAAAATGACAAAATTACACACGACGCGATCTTTGTTTCCGATCGTTCGGTCAAATTTGAGCCCATTCCGACACAGTCGAGAAAAATGACGAAATTGCCCCCGG
>NW_019254046.1:0-1198 GCF_002742605.1 Olea europaea var. sylvestris
ACAAATGACAAATTTGCCCCTGGTGCCATTTTTCTTTGTTAATTTTCTATCCAGCACTTCCTCAACTTGACATAATTAATACAGAAATTAATTATTCGAAGGCCCAAACGAAGGAATTTTGCTAAAATCCCGGGATCCCGGGTCTGTGCCCCGAGTCCAATTTCGCGGGAAGTTTCCAATCAACCTAGCAAATTACAGCCCATTCCGACAGCATCGCAACAAATGACAAAATTGCCTCTGGTGCGATTTTTCTTTGTTAATTTTCTGTCCGGCACTTCTTCAACCTGACATAATTAATACGGAAATTAATTATTCGGAGGCCGAAATGAAGGAATTTGGTTAAAATCCCGTGACCTCGGGTCTATGCCCCGAGTCTAATTTCGTAAGCCATTTCCAATCAACTTGCCAAATTTCGGCCCAGTCCGACACCGTCGTAAAAAATGACAAAATTGCCCCAGGTGCGTTTTTTCTTTTTTAATTTTCGGTCCAGCACTACTTCAACCTAACATAATTAATACGGAAATTAATTATTCGGAGTCCCAAACGAAGGAATTTGGCTAAAATCCCATGATCCTAGGTCTGTGCCCCGAGTCCAATTTCGCTTGCCGTTTCCAATCAAGCTGCCAAATTTCAGCCCATTCCGACACCGTCGCGACAAATGACAAAATAGCCCTTGGTGCGATTTTTCTTTGTTAATTTTCTATCCAGCACTTCATCAATCTAACATAATTAATATAGAAATTAATTATTCGGAGGCCCAAACGAAGGATTTAGGCTAAAATCCCATGATCCCGGGTATGTGCCCCGAGTCCGATTTCGCGGGCCTTTTCCAGTCAACCTGCCAAATTTCGGCCCATTCCGACACCGTCGTGACAAATGACAAAATTGCTCCTGGTGCGGTTTTTCATTGTTAATTTTCTGTTCAATACTTTTTAAACCTGACATAATTAATAAGCAAATTAATTATTCGGAGGCCCAAAAGAAGGAATTTGGCTAAAATCCCGTGATCCTAGGTCTGTGCCCTGAGTCCAATTTCGAGGGCCGTTTCCAATCAACCTGCTAAATTTTGACCCATTCCAACAGCGTCGAGACAAATGACAAAATTGCCCCTGGTACGGTTTTTCTTTGTTAATTTTCTGTCCAACTCTTCTTCAACTTGACATAATTAATACGAAAATTAATTATTCAGAGTTCAAAA
>NW_019254047.1:0-1198 GCF_002742605.1 Olea europaea var. sylvestris
GAAGTTTATAGTGTGATATAAGACATCAAATCATGGAATATGGCTGCATAATTTTGTCATTGGGCTGCGTGTAGTAGTCGAGAAAAATAAAATGGAATTATGCTAATATTTTGTAATGATCTAGCACCACGAGCCTAATCCATTTTAGAAACGACCTATGGAAGCTCAACCCATGTAAAATTACGAAAGCCCAAGTCATAAGTTAATTAAAAGCCCAACAATTTAAGAGATTAAGTTTAAGTAAAATTGATTACAAAAATTTAATGAATAACTGGGTTGCCCCAATGGTCATCTACATGGTATTTCATATAGGCAACCCAGGTTCGAATCACCATGTAGATATTTTTTATAAAACTTTTATATGAATTATTTTTATGGCTTAGAGACTCTTCAAATTCTTAGTTAAAGACTAAGTTTAATAAGTTTAATGATAATACAACTCCCCCACATAATTTTTCATTAAAAAGAAAGGTTATGGAAGTGGAAGGTCACTTTTTCACCACACTCCTCTTCAAATCCGAATTTCATCTCATTTTCTCTCAAAAAAATATATTTTATATCAAGTTAAGCTTAAGGAATAACAAGGGTGAGAAGAAGGAAGGCTTTCTATACATTTTGTTCTTTTATCCAAGAAAATTCAAGGTAGGTAGAGGTGCAAGTGTTCATTCGTTTTCAAATCTGATTTTTCAATAAATGTTTAAATGAAATGGTACCTTCGGGTATGGTGCTTCATCACTACAACAGTTTGAATGATCATTTTTCGGCTCTACGTGTTATGATAATGCTATAGTAATTGGATTTTGCTGAAAATCCATTTACGTGCGACGGTATGAATCTAAGTTCGGAATTTCTAATTTGATAACGAATTACACCGATGATATCTATTGAGTTTCAAACTCATGGGTTAATTCCCTTCCTACAAGTTGAATGGATTTTCCTTAGGACGTAAATGATGGTAAAGGATGATGCAACATGTCATGGAGAAGCCGGTGATTTACATCTTTAGTTGATTTTGAGATGTTTACACTTTCTTTAAATTCGATTCCTATGAATATTGTGTGGATCTATTTTATGAACACTCGTTATGAATAAACTATGTTTGAAAGTAGATACGCGTCATAGGAATAAATTTACAAATCACCGTATACAAAAAAAAGTTAGCGACTTAAAGTTTTGATGTCTCTTCAGAAATTTCAGT
>NW_019254048.1:0-1198 GCF_002742605.1 Olea europaea var. sylvestris
CGCCGGGTGTAATATCGTTATTTTTCGCGACTGTGTCGAAATTGGCTAAAATTTGACTTGTTGATCGGAAACAAAAACCGCGCAGGGAGCAATTTCTTCATTTTTCTCGACTGTGTCGGAATTGGCTGAAATTTGGCAGTTTGATCGGAAATAAAAATCGCGCCTGGGGTAATTTCGTCATTTTTCTCGACTGTATCGGAATGAGCTTAAATTTGACAGGTTTGTCGGGAACAAAAACTGCGCCGGTGTAATTCCGTCATTTTTCGCGGCTGTGTCGGAATTGGCTAAAATTTGACAGGTTGATCGGAAACAAAAACCGCGCAGGGAGCAATTTCTTCATTTTTCTCGACTGTGTCGGAATGAGCTTAAATTTGACAGGTTTGTCGGGAACAAAAACTGCGCCGGTGTAATTCCGTCATTTTTCGCGGCTGTGTCGGAATTGGCTAAAATTTGACAGGTTGATCGGAAACAAAAACCGCGCAGGGAGCAATTTCTTCATTTTTCTCGACTGTGTCGGAATGAGCTTAAATTTGACAGGTTTGTCGGGAACAAAAACTGCGCCGGTGTAATTCCGTCATTTTTCGCGGCTGTGTCGGAATTGGCTAAAATTTGACAGGTTGATCGGAAACAAAAACCGCGCAGGGAGCAATTTCTTCATTTTTCTCGACTGTGTCGGAATGAGCTTAAATTTGACAGGTTTGTCGGGAACAAAAACTGCGCCGGTGTAATTCCGTCATTTTTCGCGGCTGTGTCGGAATTGGCAGAAATTTGACTTGTTGATCGAAAACAAAAATCGCCCTTGGGGCAATTCCGTCATTTTTCGCGACTATGTCGGAATTGGCTGAAATTTGGCAGTTTGATCGGAAATAAAAATCGCAACGGGGGCAATTTCGTCATTTTTCTCGACTGTGTCGGAATGGGCTCAAATTGGACAGGCTTATCGGGAACAAAAATCGCCCCAGGGCAATTTCATCATTTTTTGCGATTGTGTCGGAATTGGCTGAAATTTGACTTATTGGTCGGAAACGAAAAATGCCCCGGGGGCAATTTCGTCATTTTTCTCGACTGTGTCGAAATTGGCTGAAATTTGGCGGTTTGATCTGAAATAAAAATCACGCCCGGGGCAATTTCGTCATTTTTCTCGACTGTGTCGGAATGGGCTCAAATTTGACAGGTTGATCGGAAACAAAAATCGCGT
>NW_019254049.1:0-1198 GCF_002742605.1 Olea europaea var. sylvestris
AGAGGTTCGTAGTTTAGGCAATCATTTTTTCATTTTTCTTGTACAAGGGAGTAGTACTTCCTCATTTACTTTGTTCATTTATAGTTTTTCATTTGTTGCACTGTTGCTTTTCGGAGGTCAGGTTTATGCCCCCCTCCTTTCCTGTACTCTTGATTTTTATGAAATAAACATGGTTGGGGAACCCTTAACCCCCATCGACCTTCCTTGGTGGACCCTAAAAAGTCATTAAGGATGTGTGGATGTCTTTAATAAAAAAAAAAAAAAAAACCCCTAAACCCTAAACCCTAAACCCTAACCCCTAAACCCCTAACCCTAAACCCTAAACCCTAAACCAACCAACACTTTCTCTCTCTACCTCCAAAACGCTCTCCCTTCTCTCTAGAATGGGAGACACCCACCAAAACTCCAATAAACCCGATCCACCACCAAAACCACCGGATTGCACCACCCCAAGTGGTGGAAAATCATCACCAACAACAACCCAAACACATCCTATAACACCAATATCAGATTCATCCCCCAACGCAATAGATCTAAGTTTGAAAAATCATGGCACGAATTCCAAGGTCGTCGAAACACCCACTTCTGATCAGAATTTGGACATGGGACCATCATCAATGAACTCAGAAGGCCCAAAAACCCCTAGGGTGGTGTCCTCGACGTCCAATTTGGCCGGAATTGAAGCATTGGAAAAAGTACAGCCCGAAACTGATTTTGAAATTAATTCTCGTACGATGGTCCAACAGATACAAGCGCCAGATATTCAGAATGCCCATGAGATGGTGAACCTTCGGTCAAAAAATCACGGCAATCGGAGGTCGGACGCTTCTTTTACGGCACCAAACGTAAACGGGCAGTTTGTCGAAAAATTGCAATTTTCGGCCTCTACGGTTCTCACCTCGTGAAACGCGCCTGACCGCGTTATTCAGCATGAAATTCCTCACAATATTGTTGAAAATCATAAATTTCTGCCTCCGGTTGATTTTGGCCGGAAAACGGAGCCGCTAGCGGCCGGCCGGCGGCGTCCCGGCGGCCCTCCAGAAACTTTTGGTCAGAATGTTCTTCCAGTTAATTTGAATCCATTTTCATCATCGGTTTTTCCACATGAGGCCTAAACAGTGCTCAATCAGGGCCGAAAGACATATGCCACTGCAGTTTCTAGCCGTCCGGGCCTGTCTCAAGCTGAACGGAGTTCACG
>NW_019254050.1:0-1198 GCF_002742605.1 Olea europaea var. sylvestris
AAGATGTGTCTTGATCTATGAAGGAGATGAACTAAAGGTTTATGGGTATACTAGTTTTCAATTTGACAAGGATGATAGCAAGTGTCAATTTGGATATATGTTTACTCTTAACAATAGAGCGGTTAGTTGGAAAAGTTCCAAACAGGAGACAACCACTGATTCAACAACAGAAGTCAAGTACATTGCTGCTTCTGAAACAACGAAGGAAGTTGTCTGGATCAAAAAATTCATTAATAAATTGGGAGTTGTTCCTACCATTGTTGATCCCATACCTTTGTATAGTGATAACAATGGAGCCATCGCACAAGCGAAGGAACCAAGGTCTTATCAACGATCCAAACATGTGCTCAGGCGATATGATCTCATCAGGGAGATTATATAAGAAATGATGTAAAGATAGAGCGAGTTCCCACATATGATAATATTACAGATTCACTGACAAAGCCGTTGTCACAACAGAAACATGATCGTCATATGGAAGTTTATGGTATTAGATACATGAGTGATTTGATCTAGTGCAAGTGGAAGTTTGTAAATGTTATGTTCTAGATCCAATCGATTTAGGTTGTAAACACTTTTAATATGTTTAATGCATTTATTTTTGGCAAGAACTATTCTTTATTTAAATTAATATTCTGATAAATAATATTAAATAATAGACTCCGAAGATTAAAGTTTAAGAAATTTGTTAATCACAAGGAGTTGTGATTATGAGATGTAAATTACAAATGAATGGATTTTGAATAATCTATGGTCGTAAGTAATAATGAGATACGGATATCGTAATTATAGATAGATCATCGCGTGTGGCATTTCTTACTTGTGAAGTAAGTAGCTGATCTCACAAGCTAAAGTGTGGAGACACTTAATTGAACGCGTGGTTGTTTTATTATAGAACAAAACAATGGAGACCCACTAAGAGATTTCATAAGGATAACTATCTGAGTGTCAGTGGTTAATCTCTGATGTTCGGTAGTGGAATTGGTCCTTTGACTTGAGGTCGTCATAGTACCTTATATAAGGACAGTCATACTTTAACGGTATTGGATGTTGATTTGCCAAGGGCCGCTAATATGGCATCGCTCGGGTATGTCAACAATCATATAAAGGTTGTGAATGACCAATAGAATATTCGTCACTCTTAGAGAGTAAGAGATTATAATCCGCATTTTACTCAATTAAGTTGATAACGAAATCA
>NW_019254051.1:0-1198 GCF_002742605.1 Olea europaea var. sylvestris
AAGAGCTCAAAAAACACAGCAAGCCGAGCAGAGTCTGGGGTTCAAGGGTGACTCTGTACTGTAAGCGCACAAGAGAAACTGGATAACTTTCGGTCTTCCCCAACTGGGGTTTTAAGATTTTACTTGAAGATTGAAATATTAGTATTTTATTATTAATAACTACTATGCCCCCTCGACGTCCCCCCCCACAAATCACCAAAATAATCTCATGTAAAATACAAGTTTATATAGTTAATATTTGGATAATGTGCAGTTAAAAGTTGGAATAAAAATTGAATTTATGTATAAAATATTTTATTATGTGAATGTAATTGAAAATTAGCACCTATTAGGGCCCACTTTTATTCAAGAATGAATTTTAAAATAATAAATTAATAGATAATGTGTTGTTAAAATGAGGGAAAAAAATGGGTTTTGTAATATATCTATTAAAGATTGTGCTATTTAAAATAATAGATAAAAATATATTTTGAAAATAATGGGATCAAATAAGCATGTATGTAGAATAAAGAATTTTGAAATAATGATTTTCCAATACGAACTTAGGTATTCTCTAGCTCTAGTTTTCAAAATTTACATTTTTTTTTAATTATTTTCAACTACACTCTCTTAGTAAAATGACTTTACATGTTAATTCAAAATTTTCAACCTTTTAAGTGGACACTCTCCAAAAATAAAAAATAAAAAATTTTACAAAATATATTCTCAAAAAACAAGAGCTCAGCATCCAGCAATCAGTTTAAGTAAACATGTGACATAAAATAATAAGTCAAATAAATGAGCCTAATACTTTGACATTTAATCGAACATATCATTTCTAAATCCATTTCCAGTATTTCCCCTACGGCGACCGGTTCTCCAAAATATTTTTATAAATTGATTTTAAAAATAAATTCCATGCACATGACTGTAACTATGGTATTAGATTAGGCAACCTTTTTAGAGCCCTTGTTGCTAAAAAATTGTTCTATAGAATAATGTAACGAAATGCCTATAAATTAGAGCACTCTCTCTCTCCTTACAAGTCGATTATACAATAAACTCAAGGGGGAGAGAGGGTTGTGCCATTGGCGAAATGCAAATTGAGGCCTCAGCATATATAGCTGAAAATGCAAACATCAGTTACTTTCATGCAAGACTTTTACACAGTTTACGAATATAAAATAAACATCAAATATGTTTTTCAAACCCAGTGAAC
>NW_019254052.1:0-1198 GCF_002742605.1 Olea europaea var. sylvestris
CAATACTGGTACGCCCCATGGTGATACACTTGGTCGAATAAAACAAAGGTCTAACAATTCTTGTAACTAAATTTTCAACTCCTAAAGTTCCTTTGGGGCCATTCTGTATGGGGCTTTAGATACTGGCGCAGCTCCGGGAACCAGATCTATTGTGAATTCCACTTGTCTATCTGGTGGAATACCAAGTAGATCTTCTGGAAACACATCTATAAATTCTTGTACCACTGGTACATCCTCAATCTTTGTCGTTGCCAGTTTTTCTCCAAAAATATTAACTAGAAACCCTTGAGATGTTTCTTTTCTCAACATTTTCTCGGCTTATAAGGCCGAAACCAGTTGGAGGTGGGGTTTGGATTTTATTTCGGGGAAAGAAAATTGTTCTTCTCCTGATTTTTGAAAAGACACTTCCCTTTCTCTACGACGAATGGTCGCATAATTACATCCTAACCAATCCATGCCCAAAATCACATCAAAGTCTTTTATATCTATCATATAAAAATTAGTTTCTAAGGTTTTTCCCTCAATATCGAATTTCACTGACTTAGCTAACTTGTCTCTGTTCAATGTCCTGCCTGAGGCAGGCTAACTTCTAGTGTACTCTTTAACTTATTACAAGTAATACTAGATTTAGCAATGAAAGACGTTGATACAAAAGAGAGAGTAGCTCCTGAATCAAACAGTATGTAAGCAGGTGTATTGGCTACTAGTAAAATACCTTTTATTACGTTTGAGTTCCCCTCTGCATCTTTTTGAGTCAATGTAAAAACTCGTACTTTTCCCTTCTTATTTTGATCATTGTTATCATCCTTCCTCTGAGTAAATGTGGGACAATCTCTAGCAATCTATCCTGATTTGCCACACCGAAAATAGGCATTCTTCCCATAAAAGCATTCACCACGATGAGGCTTACCACACTTAGGGCATGGCGCTACTGCAGCTACCATGGCCTTACTGGCTCTAGATCCGATATTAACTTTCTTATTTTTCCATTTTCCCTTTCCTTTGTCTTGACCATTCCACTTTCTCTTTCCAATTTGCCCTTTATCATGCTGGTTGTACAATTGATGATGTTGCTCTGCATTAGCCTTTTGATACCAGATAGCGTGAGCTCGTTCCAGCATCACACGGTACGACGTGAAGTGATGTGACATAAGGATCATACTTAGGTCTGGGTTTAACCCTTGCTCGAACTTTCGAG
>NW_019254053.1:0-40796 GCF_002742605.1 Olea europaea var. sylvestris
GGGCTGAAATTTTGCGGGTTAACTGGAAACAAAAACCGCGCCGGGGGCAATTTCGTCATTTTTCGCGACGGTGTCGGAATTGGCAGAAATTTGGCTGGTTGACTGGAAACAAAAATTGCGCCGGGGGTAATTTCGTCTTTTTTCGCGATGGTGTCGGAATGGGCCAAAATTTGAAAGGTTGATCGAAAACAAAAACTGGGCCAGGGGTAATTTCGTCATTTTTCGTGACGGTGTCGGAATGGGTAGAAATTTGGCTGGTTGATGGGAAGCAAAAACCACGCCGGGGGCAATTTCGTCATTTTTCACGACGGTGTCGGAATGGGCTAAAATTTTACAGGTTGATCGAAAACAAAAATCACGCCGGGGGCAATTTCGTCATTTTTCGCAACGGTGTCGGATTGGCCTGAAATTTGGCTGGTTGATTGGAAGCAAAAATCGAGCCGGGGGCAATTTTTTCATTTTTCGCGACAGTGTCGGAATGGTCTAACATTTGACAGGTTGATCGGAAACAAAAACCGCGCCTAGGACAGTTTCATCATTTTTCGCGACAGTGGCGGAATGTGTGCTCAAATTTGACAGGTTGATCGGAAACAAAAAGCGCGTCAGGGGCAATTTCGTCATTTTTCGCGACGGTGTCGAAATGGGCTAAAATTCTTCAGGTTGATGGGAAACAAAAATTGCGCTGACAGAATTTCTCGATTTTTCGCGATGGTGTCGGAATGGGTAGAAATTTGGCTGGTTGATGGGAAGCAAAAATCGCGTCGTGGGCAATTTCGTCATTTTTCAAGACGGTGTCGAAATGGGCTAAAATTTGACTGGTTGATCGGAAACAAAAACCACGCCAGGGGCAATTTCGTCATTTTTCGCGACGGTGTCGGAATGGGCTAAAATTTGACGGGTTGATCTAAAACAAAAATCACGCCGGGGGCAATTTCGTCATGTTTCGCAACTGCGTCGGAATAGCCTGAAATTTGGCTGGTTGATTGGAAGTAAAAATCGCGCCGGGCGCAATTTTTTCATTTTTCGCGACGGTGTCGGAATGGTCTAACATTTGACAGGTTGATCGGAAACAAAAACCGCGCCTGGGGCAGTTTCATCACTTTTCGCGACAGTGTCGGAATGTGTGCTCAAATTTGACAGGTTGATCGGAAACAAAAAAGCGCGCCAGGGGCAATTTCGTCATTTTTCGCGACGGTGTCGAAATGGGCTAAAATTCTTCAGGTTGATGAGAAACAAAAATTGCGCCGGGGGAATTTCTTTATTTTTCGCGATGGTGTCGGAATGGGCTGAAATTTTGCGGGTTGACTGTAAACAAAAACCGCGCCGGGGGCAATTTCGTCATTTTTCGCGATGGTGTCTGAATGGGCCAAAATTTGACAGGTTGATCGGAAACAAAAATCGCGCCAGGGGCAATTTCCTCATTTTTCGTGACGGTGTCGGAATGGGCTAAAATTCTACAGGTTGATGGGAAACAAAGATTGCGCCGGTGGAAACTTCTTCACTTTTCGCGATGGTGTTGGAATGGGCGGAAATTTTGCGGGTTGACAGGAAACAAAAACCGCACCGGGGACAATTTCGTCATTTTTCGCGACTGTGTCGGAATGGGTAGAAATTTGGCTGGTTGATGGGAAGCAAAAATCGCGCTGAGGGCAATTTCGTCATTTTTCGCGACGGTGTCGAAATGGGCTAAAATTTGACTGGTTGATCGGAAACAAAAACCACGCTGGGGGCAATTTCGTCATTTTTCGCGATGGTGTCGGAATGGGCAAAAATTTGACGGGTTGATCGAAAACAAAAATCACACCGGGGGCAATTTCGTCATTTTTCGCAACGGTGTCGGAATGGCCTGAAATTTGGCTGGTTGATTGGAAGCAAAAATCGCGCCGGGGGCGATTTTTTCATTTTTTCGTGACGGTGTCGGAATGGGCTGAAATTTAACGGGTTGACTAGAAACAAAAATCGCGCCAGGGGCAATTTCGTCATTTTTCACGACGGTGTCGGAATGCGCAGAAATTTGGCTGGTTGACTGGAAGCAAATATCGCGTCGGGGGCAATTTCGTCATTTTTCGCGACGGTGTCGGAATGCGCAGAAATTTGGCTGGTTGACTGGAAGCAAATATCGCATCGGGGGCAATTTCGGCATTTTTCGCGACGGTGTCGGCATGGTCTAAAATTTGGCAGGTTGATCGGAAACAAAAATCGCGCCAGGGGCAATTTCGTCATTTTTCGCGACGGTGTCGGAATGGGTAGAAATTTGGCTGGTTGATGGGAAGCAAAAATCACGTCGGGGGCAATTTCGTCGTTTTTCACGACGGTGTCGAAATGGGCTAAAATTTGACTGGTTGGTCGGAAACAAAAACCACGCCGGTGGCAATTTAGTCATTTTTCGCGACGATGTCGGAATGGGCTAAAATTCGACAGGTTGATCGAAAACAAAAATCACGCCGAGGGCAATTTCGTCATTTTTCGCAACGATGTCGGAATGCCTGAAATTTGGCTAGTTGATTGGAAGCAGAAATCGCGCCGGGGGCAATTTTTTCATTTTCCGCGACGGTGTCGGAATGTGCTAACATTTGACACGTTGATTGGAAACAAAATCGTGCCTAGCGCAGTTTCATCATTTTTCACGACTGTGTCTGAATGTGTGCTCAAATTTGACAGGTTGATCGGAAACAAAAAGCGCGCCAGGGGCAATTTCGTCATTTTTCGCGATGGTGTCGGAATGGGCTAAAATTCTTCGGTTTGATGGGAAACAAAAATTGCGTCGGGGGAATTTCTTCATTATTCGCAACGGTGTTGGAATGGGCTGAAATTTTGCGGGTTGACTGGAAACAAAAACCGCACCGGGGGCAATTTCGTCATTTTTCGCGACGGTGTCGGAATGGGCAGAAATTTGGCTGGTTGACTGGAAATAAAAATCGCGCCGGGGGCAATTTCGTCTTTTTTCGTGATGGTGTCAGAATGGGCCAAAATTTGACAAGTTGATCGGAAACAAAATCTGCGCCAGGGGCAATTTCGTCATTTTTCATGATGGTGTCGGAATGGGCTAAAATTCTGCAGGTTGATGGGAAACAAAAATTGCGCCGGTGGAAACTTCTTTTTTCGCGATGGTGTCGGGATGGGCTAAAATTTTGCGGGTTGACTGGAAACACAAAAATCGCGCCGGGGTAATTTCGTCGTTTTTCGCGACGGTGTCGGAATGGGCAGTAAGTTGGCTGGTTGACTGGAAGCAAATATCGCGTCGGGGGCAATTTTGTCATTTTTCGTGACGGTGTCGGAATGGGCTAAAATTTGGCAGGTCGATCAGAAGCAAAAATCGCGCCAGGGGCAATTTGGTCATTCTTCACGACGGTGTCGGAATGGGTAGAAATTTGGCTGGTTGATGGGAAGCAAAAATCGCGCCGGGGGCAATTTCGTCATTTTTCGCGACGGTGTCGGAATGGGTAGAAATTTGGCTGGTTGATGGGAAGCAAAAATCGCGCCGGGGGCAATTTCGTCATTTTTCGCGACGGTGTCGAAATGGGCTAAAATTTGACTGGTTGATCAGAAACGAAAACCACGCCGGGGGCAATTTCGTCATTTTTCGCGATGGTGTCAGAATAGGCTAAAATTTGATAGGTTGATCGAAAACAAAAATCACGCCGGGGGCAATTTCGTCATTTTTCGCAACGGTATCGGAATGGCATGAAATTTGGCTGGTTGATTGGAAGCAAAAATCGCGCTGGGGGTAATTTTTTCATTTTTCGCGACGGTGTCGGAATGGGCTAACATTTGACAGGTTGATCGGAAACAAAAACTGCGCCTGGGGAAGTTTCATCATTTTTTGCGATAGTGTCGGAATGTGTGCTCAAATTTGACAGGTTGATCGGAAACAAAAAGCGCGCTAGGGGCAATTTCGTCATTTTTCGCGACGGTGTCGGAATGGGCTAAAATTCTTTAGGTTGATGGGAAACAAAAATTGCGCCGGGGGAATTTCTTCATTTTTCGCGATCGTGTCGGAATGGGCTGAAATTTTGCGGGTTGACTGGAAACAAAAACCGCGCCGGGGGCAATTTCGTCATTTTTCGCGACGGTGTCGGAATTGGCAGAAATTTGGCTGGTTGACTGGAAACAAAAATTGCACCGGGGGCAATTTCGTCTTTTTTCGCGATGGTGTCGGAATGGGCAAAAATTTGACAGGTTGATCGGAAACAAAAACCGCGCCAGGGGAAATTTCGTCATTTTTCGTGACGGTGTCGGAATGGGCTAAAACTCTGCAGGTTGAAGGGAAACAAAAATTGCGCCAGTGGAATCTTCTTCACTTTTCGCGATGGTATCGGAATGGGCTGAAATTTTGCGGGTTGACTGGAAACAAAAACCGCGCGCTGGGGCAATTTCGTCATTTTTCGCGGCGGCGTCGGAATTGGCAGAAATTTGGCTGGTTGACTGGAAGAAAAAATCGCGTTGGGGGCAATTTCATCATTTTTCGTGACGGTGTCGGAATGGGCTAAAATTTGGCAGGTTGATCGAAAACAAAAACCGCGCTAGGGGCAATTTCGTCATTTTTCGCGACGGTGTCAGAATGGGTAGAAATTTGGCTGGTTGATGGGAAGCAAAAATCACGCCGGGGGCAATTTCGTCATTTTTCAAGACGGTGTCGAAATGGGCTAAAATTTGACTGGTTGATCGGAAACAAAAACCACGCCGGGGGCAATTTCGTCATTTTTCGCGACGGTGTCGGAATGGGCTAAAATTTGACGGGTTGATCGAAAACAAAAATCACGCCGGGGGCAATTTCGTCATTTTTCGAAACGGTGTCGGAATGGCCTGAAATTTGGCTGGTTGATTGGAAGTAAAAATCGCGCCGGGGGCAATTTTTTAATTTTTCGCGACGGTGTCGGAATGGTCTAACATTTGACAGGTTGATCGGAAACAAAAATCGCGCCTGGGGCAGTTTCATCATTTTTTGCGACAGTGTCGGAATGTGTACTCAAATTTGACAGGTTGATCGGAAACAAAAAGCGCGCCAGGGGCAATTTCGTCATTTTTCGCGACGGTGTCGAAATGGGCTAAAATTCTTCAAGTTGGTGGGAAACAAAAATTGCGCCGGGGGAATTTCTTCATTTTTCGCGATGGTGTCGGAATGGGCTGAAATTTTGCGGGTTAACTGGAAACAAAAATCGCGCCGGGGGCAATTTCGTCATTTTTCGCTACGGTGTCGGAATTGGCAGAAATTTGGCTGGTTGACTGGAAACAAAAATTGCGTCGGGGGTAATTTCGTCTTTTTTCGCGATGGTGTCGGAATGGGCCAAAATTTTACAGGTTGATCGGAAACAAAAACCGCGCCAGGGGAAATTTCATCATTTTTCGTGACGGTGTCGGAATGGGCTAAAATTCTGCAGGTTGATGGGAAACAAAAATTGCGCCAGTGGAAACTTCTTCACTTTTCGCGATGGTGTCGGAATGGGCTGAAATTTTGCGGGTTGACTGGAAACAAAAACCGCGCCGTGGGGAATTTCGTCATTTTTCGTGACGGTGTCGGAGCGGGCTAAAATTTTGCAGGTTGATCAGAAACAAAAACCTCGCCCGGGGTAATTTCGTCATTTTTCGCGACGGTGTCGGAATGGGTAGAAATTTGGCTAGTTGATGGGAAGCAAAAATTGCGCCGGGGGCAATTTCGTCATTTTTCACGACGGTGTCGAAATGGTCTAAAATTTGACTGGTGGTCGGAAACAAAAACCACGCCGGGGGCAATTTCGTCATTTTTCGCGATGGTGTCGGAATGGGCTAAAATTTGACAGGTTGATCGAAAACAAAAATCACGCCGGGGGTAATTTCGTCATTTTTCGCGACGGTGTCGGAATGCGCAGAAATTTGGCTGGTTGACTGGAAGCAAATATCGCGTCGGGGGCAATTTCGTCATTTTTCGCGACGGTGTCGGAATGGGTAGAAATTTGGCTGGTTGATGGGAAGCAAAAATCACGCCGAGGGCAGTTTCGTCGTTTTTCACGACGGTGTCGAAATGGGCTAAAATTTGACTGGTTGGTCGGAAACAAAAACCACGCCGGGGGCAATTTAGTCATTTTTCGCGACGATGTCGGAATTGGCTAGAATTTGACAGGTTGATTGGAAACAAAAACTACCCCAGGGGCAATTTAGTCAATTTTCGTGACGAAGTCGGAATGTGCTAAAATTTGACAGGTTGATCGGAAACAAAAACCACGCCAGGGGTAATTTCGTTATTTTTCGCGACGGTATCGGAATGGGCGAAAATTTTGTAGGTTGACCGAAAACAAAAATCGCGCCGATGGAAATTTCGTCATTTTTCGCGACGGTGTCGGAATGGGCTGAAATTCGGCTGTTTGACCGGAAGCAAAAATCACGCCGTGGACAATTTCGTCATTTTTCGCGACGGTGTCCGAATGGGCTAAAATTTGACAGGTTGATGGAAACAAAAATCGTGCCAGGAGCAATTTCGCCATTTTTCGCGACGGTGTCGGAATGGGCTAAAATTTGATAGGTTGATCGGAAACAAAAATCGTACCAGGAGCAATTTCGCCATTTTTCGCGACGGTGTCGGAATGGGCTAAAATTTGATAGGTTGATCGGTAACAAAAATCACGTCAGGAGCAATTTCGTCATTTTTCGTGACGATGTCGGAATAGGCTAAAATTTGACAGGTTGATCGGAAACAAAAATCGCCCCAGTGGCAATTTAGTCATTTTTTCGCGACGGAGTCGGAACGGGCTCAAATTTGACAGGTTGATCGAAAACAAAAACCGCGCCAGGGGCAATTTTGTCATTTTTCGCGACGGTGTCATAATGGCTCAAATTTGACAGGTTGATCGGAAACAAAAATCGTGCCGGGGGCAATTTCGTCATTTTTCGTGACGGTGTCGGAATGGTATAAAATTTGACAGGTTGATCCGAAACGAAAACCGCGCCGGGGGTAATTTCGTCATTTTTCGCGACGGTGTCGGAATGAGCTGAAATTTGGCTGGTTGATCGGAAAAAAAATCGTGCCGAGGGCAATTTCGTCATTTTTCGCGACGGTGTCGGAATGTGTGCTCAAATTTGACGGTTGATCGGAAACGATTACATCATTTTTCACGACGGTGTCGGAATGGGCTAAAATTCTGCAGGTTGATGGGAAACAAAAATCGAGCCGGGGGCAATTTCGTCATTTTTCGCGACAGTGTCGGAATGTGTGCTCAAATTTGACAGGTTGGTCGGAAACAAAATGCGCGCTAGGGGCAATTTTGACATTTTTCGCGACATTGTCGGAATGCGTGCTCAAATTTGACAGGTTGATCGGAAACAAAAGCGCGCAAGGGCCAATTTCGTCATTTTTCGCGACGGTGTCGGAATGGGCTAAAATTCTTCAGGTTGATGGAAAACAAAAATTGTGCCGGTGGAAACTTCTTCATTTTTCGCAATGGTGTCGGAATGGGCTGAGATTTTGCAGGTTCACTGGAAACAAAAACCGCGCGGGGGGCAATTTCGACATTTTTCACGACGGTGTCGGAATGGGCAGAAATTTGGCTGGTTGACTGGAAGCAAAAATCGCGTCGGGGGCAATTTCGTCATTTTTCGTGATGGTGTTGGAATAGGCTAAAATTTGGCAGGTTGATCGGAAACAAAAACCGCGCCAGCGGCAATTTCGTCATTTTTCGCGACGGTGTCGGAATGGGTAGAAATTTGGCTGGTTGATGGGAAGCAAAAATCGCGCCGAGGGCAATTTCGTCATTTTTCGCGACGATGTCCGAATGAGCTAAAATTTGACAGGTTGATCGGAAACAAAAACCACCCTAGGGGTAGTTTAGTCATTTTTCGCGACTGTGTCGGAATGGGCTAAAATTTGACAGGTTGATCGGAAACAAAAATCACGTCTGGAGCAATTTCATCATTTTTCGTGACGGTGTCGGAATGGGCTAAAATTCTGCAGGTTGATGGGAAACAAAAATTGCGCCGGTGGAAACTTCTTCATTTTTCGCGATGGTGTCGGAATGGGCTGAAATTTTGCGGGTTGACTGGAAACAAAGACCGCGCCAGGGGCAATTTCGTCATATTTCGCGACGGTGTCGGAATGGGCAGAAATTTGGCTGGTTGACTGGAAGCAAAAATCGCGTCGGGGGCAATTTTCATCTTTTTTCGTGACGGTGTCGGAATGGGCTAAAATTTGGCAGGTTGATTGGAAACAAAAATCGCGCCAGGGGCAATTTCGTCATTTTTCGCGACGGTGTCGGAATGGGTAGAAATTTGACTGGTTGATGGGAAGCAAAAATCGCGCCGGGGGCAATTTCGTCATTTTTTGCGACGATGTCGGAATGGGCTAAAATTTGACAGGTTGATTGGAAACAAAAACCACCCAGGGGCAATTTAGTCATTTTTCATGACGAAGTCGGAATGGTCTAAAATTTGACAGGTTAATCGGAAACAAAAATCACGCCAGGGGCAATTTCGTCATTTTTCGCGACGGTGTCGGAATGGGTAGAAATTTGGCTGGTTGATGGGAAGCAAAAATCGCGTCGGGGGCAATTTCGTCATTTTTCGCGACGGTGTCGGAATGGGCTAAAATTTGACAGGTTGATCGAAAACAAAAATCACGTCGGGGGCAATTTCATCATTTTTCGCAACGGTGTCGGAATGGCCTGAAATTTGACTGGTTGATTGGAAGCAAAAATCGCGCCGGGGGCTATTTTTTCATTTTTCGCTACGGTGTCGGAATGGACTGAAATTTAGCGGGTTGACTGGAAACAAAAATCGCGACGGTGGCAATTTCGTCATTTTTCGCGACTGTGTCGTAATGCGCAGAAATTTGGCTGGTTGACTGGAAGCAAATATCGCGTCGGGGGCAATTTCGTCATTTTTCGCGACGGTCTAGGAATGCGTAGAAATTTGGCTGGTTGACTGGAAGCAAATATCGCGTCGGGGGCAATTTCGGCATTTTTCGCGACGGTGCCGTAATGGGCTAAAATTTGGCAGGTTGATCGGAAACAAAAATCGCGCCAGGGGCAATTTCGTCATTTTTCGCGATGGTGTCGGAATGGGTAGAAATTTGGCTGGTTGATGGGAAGCAAAAATCGCGCCGGGGGCAATTTCGTCATTTTTCACGACGGTGTCGAAATGGGCTAAAATTTGACTGGTTGATAGGAAACAAAAACCACGCCGGGGGCAATTTAGTCATTTTTCGCGACGGTGTCTGAATGAACTAAAATTTGACAGGTTGATCGAAAACAAAAATCACGCCGGGGGCAATTTCGTCATTTTTCGCAACGATGTCGGAATGACCTGAAATTTGGCTGGTTGATTGGAAGCAGAAATCGCGCCGGGGGCAATTTTTTCATTTTCCGCGATGGTGTCGGAATGGGCTAACATTTGACACATTGATCGGAAACAAAAAACCGTGCCTGGCGCAGTTTCATCATTTTTCGCGACAGTGTCGGAATGTGTGCTCAAATTTGACAGGTTGATCGGAAACAAAAAGCGCGCCAGGGGCAATTTCGTTATTTTTCGCGATGGTGTCGGAATGGTCCAAAATTCTTCGGTTTGATGGGAAACAAAAATTGCGTCGGGGGAATTTCTTCATTTTTCGCAACGGTGTTGGAATGGGTTGAAATTTTGCGGGTGTACTGGAAACAAAAATCGCGGGGGGGCAATTTCGTCATTTTTCGCGACGGTGTAGGAATGGGCAGAAATTTGGCTGGTTGACTGGAAATAAAAATCGCGTTGGGGGCAATTTCGTCTTTTTTCGTGATGGTGTCAGAATGGGCCAAAATTTGACAGGTTGATCGGAAACAAAATTTGGGCCAGGGGCAATTTGGTCATTTTTCACGACGGTGTCGGAATGGGTAGAAATTTGGCTGGTTGATGGGAAGCAAAAATCGCGCTGGGGGCAATTTCGTCTTTTTTCGCGACGGTGTCGAAATGGGCTAAAATTTGACTGGTTGATCGGAAATGAAAACCACGCCGGGGGCAATTTCGTCATTTTTCACGATGGTGTCGGAATAGGCTAAAATTTGACAGGTTGATCGAAAACAAAAATCACGCCGGGGGCAATTTCGTCATTTTTCGCAACGGTGTCGGAATGACATGAAATTTGGCTCGTTGATTGGAAGCAAAAATCGCGCTGGGGGCAATTTTTTCATATTTCGCGACGGTGTCGGAATGGGCTAACATTTGACAGGTTGATCGGAAACAAAAACCGCGCCAGGGGCAATTTCGTCTTTTTTCGCGACGGTGTCGAAATGGGCTAAAATTTGGCTGGTTGATGGGAAGCAAAAATCGCGCCGGTGGCAATTTCGTCATTTTTCGCGACAACGTCGGAATGGGCTAAAATTTGACAGGTTGATCGGAAACAAAAACCACCCTAGGGGCAGTTTAGTCATTTTTCACGACGAAGTCGGAATGGGCTAAAATTTGACAGGTTGATCGGAAACAAAAACTGCGCCAGGGGCAATTTCGTCATTTTTCGCGACGGTGTCGGAATGGGCTCAAATTTGACAGGTTGATCGGAAACAAAAACTGCGCCAGGGGCAATTTCGTCATTTTTCGCGACGGTGTCGAAATGGGCTAAAATTTGACTGGTTGATCGGAAATGAAAACCACGTCGGGGGCAATTTCGTCATTTTTCACGTTGGTGTCGGAATAGGCTAAAATTTGACAGGTTGATCGAAAACAAAAATCACGCCGGGGGCAATTTCGTCATTTTTCGCAACGGTGTCGGAATGGCATGAAATTTGGCTGGTTGATTGGAAGCAAAAATCGCGCTGGGGGCAATTTTTTCATTTTTCGCGACGGTGCCGGAATGGGCTAACATTTGACAGGTTGATCGGAAACAAAAACCGCGCCTGGGGAAGTTTCATCATTTTTCGCGACAGTGTCGGAATGTGTGCTCAAATTTGACAGGTTGATCGGAAACAAAAAGCGCGCCAGGGTCAATTTCGTCATTTTTCGCGACGGTGTCGGAATGGGCTAAAATTCTTCAGGTTGATGGGAAACAAAAATTGCGCAGGGGAAATTTCTTCACTTTTCGCGATCGTGTCGGAATGGGCGGAAATTTTGCGGGTTGACTGGAAACAAAAACCGCGCCGAGGGCAATTTCGTCATTTTTCGCGACGGTGTCGGAATGGGCAGAAATTTGACAGGTTGATTGGAAACAAAAACCACCCTAGGGGCAATTTAGTCAATTTTCGCGACGAAGTCGGAATGGGCTAAAATTTGACAGGTTGATCAAAAACAAAAACCGCGCCAGGGGCAATTTCGTTATTTTTCGCGACGGTGTCGGAACGGGCGAAAATTTTGTAGGTTGACCGAAAACAAAAATCGCGCCGATGGAAATTTCGTCATTTTTCGCGACGGTGTCGGAATGGGCTGAAATTTGGCTGTTTGACCGGAAGCAAAAATCACGCCGTGGGAAATTTCGTCATTTTTCGCGACGATGTCGGAATGGGCTAAAATTTGACAGGTTGATGGGAAACAAAAATCGTGCCAGGAGCAATTTCGCCATTTTTCGTGACGATGTCGGAATGGGCTAAAATTTGACAGGTTGATCGGAAACAAAAATCGTGCCAGGAGTAATTTCGCCATTTTTCGCGACGGTGTCAGAATGGGCTAAAATTTGACAGGTTGATCGGTAACAAAAATCATGTCAGGAGCAATTTCGTCATTTTTCGTGACGGTGTCGGAATCGGCTAAAATTTGACAGGTTGATCGGAAACAAAAATCGCCCCAGTGGCAATTTAGTCATTTTTTCGAGACGAAGTCGGAACGGGCTCAAATTTGACAGGTTGATCGAAAACAAAACCGCGCCAGGGGCAATTTCGTCATTTTTCGCGACGGTGTCGGAATGGCTCAAATTTGACAAGTTGATCGGAAACAAAAATCGTGCCGGGGCAATTTTGTCATTTTTCGTGACGATGTCGGAATGGTATAAAATTTGACAGGTTGATCCGAAACAAAAACCGCGCCGGGGCAATTTCGTCATTTTTCGCGACAGTGACGGAATGAGCTGAAATTTGGCTGGTTGATCGGAAAAAAAAATCGTGCCGGGGGCAATTTCGTCATTTTTCGCGACGGTGTCGGAATGTGTACTCAAATTTGACGGGTTGATCGGAAACGATTTCATCATTTTTCGCGACGGTGTCGGAATGGGCTAAAATTCTGCAGGTTGATGGGAAACAAAAATCGAGCCGGGGGCAATTTCGTCATTTTTCGCGACAGTGTCGGAATGTGTGCTCAAATTTGACAGGTTGGTCGGAAACAAAATGCGCGCAAGGGGCGATTTCGTCATTTTTCGCGACAGTGTCGGAATGGGTAGAAATTTGGCTGGTTGATGGGAAGCAAAAATCGCATCGAGGGCAATTTCGTCATTTTTCGCGACGATGTTCGAATGGTCTGAAATTTGACAGGTTGATCGGAAAGAAAAACTACCCTAGGGGCAGTTTAATCATTTTTCGCGACAGTGTCGGAATGGGCTAAAATTTGACAGGTTGATCGGAAACAAAAATCACGTCAGGAGCAATTTCGTCATTTTTCGACACGGTGTCGGAATGGGCTAAAATTTGACAGGTTGATCGGAAACAAAAATCGCCCCAGGGGCTATTTAGTCATTTTTTCGCGACGGAGTCGGAATGGGCTCAAATTTGACTGGTTGATCGAAAACAAAAATCGCGCCAGGGGCCATTTCGTCATTTTTCGCGACGGAGTCAGAATGGTCTAAAATTTGACAAGTTGATCCGAAACAAAAACCACGCCAAGGGCAATTTCATCATTTTTCGCGACGGTGTTGGAGTGGGCAGAAATTTGGCTAGTTGATTGGAAACAAAAATCGCGCCGGGGGCAATTTCGTCTTTTTTCGCGATGGTGTCGGAATGGGCCGAAATTTGACTGGTTGATCGGAAACAAAAATCGTGCCAGGGGCAATTTCTTCATTTTTCGCGGCAGTGTCGAAATGGGCTAAAATTTGACAGGTTGATCGGAAGCAAAAACCGCGCCAGGGGCAATTTTGTCATTTTTCGTGACGGTGTCGGAATGGGCTAAAATTCTGAAGGTTGATGGGAAACAAAAATTGCGGCGGTGGAAACTTCTTCATTTTTCGCGATGGTGTCGGAATGGGCTGAAATTTTGCGGGTTGACTGGAAACAAAGACCACGCCAGGGGCAATTTCGTCATATTTCGCGACGGTGTCGGAATGGGCAGAAATTTGGCTGGTTGACTGGAAGCAAAAATCGCGTCGGGGGCAATTTCGTCATTTTTCGTGACGGTGTCGGAATGGGCTAAAATTTGGCAGGTTGATTGGAAACAAAAACCACGCCCGGGGCAATTTCGTCATTTTTCGCGACGGTGTCGGAATGGGCTAAAATTTGACAGGTTGATTGGAAACAAAAACCACCCCAGGGGCAATTTAGTCATTTTTCATGACGAAGTCGGAATGGTCTAAAATTTGACAGGTTGATCGGAAACAAAAATCGCGCCAGGGTAATTTCGTCATTTTTCGCGACGGTGTCGGAATGGGTAGAAATTTGGCTGGTTGATGGGAAGCAAAAACCACGCTGAGGGCAATTTCGTCATTTTTCGCGACGGTGTCGGAATGGGCTAAAATTTGACAGGTTTATCGAAAACAAAAATCACGCCGGGGGCAATTTCGTCATTTTTCGCAACGGTGTCGGAATGGCCTGAAATTTGGCTGGTTGATTGGAAGAAAAAATCGCGCCGGGGGCAATTTCGTCATTTTTCGCAACGGTGTCGGAATGGCCTGAAATTTGGCTGGTTGATTGGAAGAAAAAATCGCGCCGGGGGCAATTTTTTCATTTTTCGCGACGGTGTCGGAATGGGCTAACATTTGACAGGTTGATCGGAAACAAAAACCGCGCCTGGGGCAGTTTCATCATTTTTCGCGACAGTGTCGGAATGTGTGCTCAAATTTGATAGGTTGATCGGAAACAAAAAGCGCGCCAGGGGCAATTTCGTCATTTTTCGTTACGGTGTCGGAATGGGCTAAAATTCTTCAGGTTGATGGGAAACAAAAATTGCGCCGGGGGAGTTTCTTCATTTTTCGCGATGGTGTTGGAATGGGCTAAAATTTTGCGGGTTGACTGGAAACAAAAACTGCGTCGGGGGCAATTTCGTCATTTTTCGCGACGGTGTCGGAATGGGCAGAAATTTGGCTGGTTGACTGGAAACAAAAATCGCGCCGGGGGCAATTTCGTCTTTTTTCGCGATGGTCCCGGAATGGGCCAAAATTTGACAGGTTGATTGTAAACAAAAATCGCGCCAGGGCAACTTCATCATTTTTCGTGACGGTGTTGGAATGGGCTAAAATTCTGCCGGTTGATGGGAAACAAAAATTGCGCCGGTGGAAACTTCTTCACTTTTCGCGATGGTGTTGGAATGGGCTGAAATTTTGCGGGTTGACAGGAAACAAAAATCGCGCCGGGGACAATTTCCTCATTTTTCGCGACGGTGTCAGAATGGGCTAAAATTTGACAGGTTGATCGAAAACAAAAATCACGCCGGGGGCAATTTCGTCATTTTTCGCGACGGTGTCGGAATGGGCTAAAATTTGACAGGTTGATCGAAAACAAAAATCACGCCGGGGGCAATTTCGTCATTTTTCGCAACGGTGTCGGAATGGCCTGAAATTTGGATGGTTGATTGGAAACAAAAATCGAGCCTGGGGCAACTTTTTCATTTTTCGCGACGGTGTCGGAATGAGCTAACATTTGAGAGGTTGATCGGAAACAAAAACCGCACCTGGGGCAGTTTCATCATTTTTCGCGACAGTATCGGAATGTGTGCTCAAATTTGACAGGTTGATTGGAAACAAACAGCGCGCCAGGGGCAATTTCGTCATTTTTTGCGACGGTGTCGAAATGGGCTAAAATTCGTCAGGTTGATGGGAAACAAAAATTGCGCCGGGGGAAATTCTTCATTTTTCGAGATGGTGTCGGAATGGGCTGAAATTTTGCGTGTTGACTGGAAACAAAAACCACGCCGGGGGCAATTTCGTCATTTTTCGCGACGGTGTCGGAATGGGCAGAAATTTGGCAGGTTGACTGGAAACAAAAATCGCGCCAAGGACAATTTCGTCTTTTTTCGCGATGGTGTCGGAATGGGCCAAAATTTGACAGGTTGATCGGAAACAAAATCCGCGCCGGGGGCAATTTCGTCATTTTTCGTGACGGTGTCGGAATGGGCTAAAATTCTGCAGGTTGATGGGAAACAAAAATTGCGCCGGCAGAAACTTCTTCACTTTTCGCGATGGTGTCGGAATGGGCTGAAATTTTGCGGGTTGACTGGAAACAAAAACCACGCCGGGGGCAATTTCGTCATTTTTCGCGACGGTGTCGGAATGGGTAGAAATTTGGCTGGTTGACTAGAAGCAAATATCGCGTCAGGGGCAATTTCGTCATTTTTCGTGACGGTGTCGGAATGGGCTAAAATTTGGCAGGTTGATCGAAAACAAAAATCGCGCCAGGGGCAATTTCGTCATTTTTCGCGACGGTGTCGTAATGGGTAGAAATTTGGCTGGTTGATGGGAAGCAAAAATCGCGCCGGGGGCAATTTCGTCATTTTTCACGATGGTGTCGAAATGGGCTAAAACTTGACTGGTTGATTGGAAACAGAAACCACGCCGGGGGCAATTTCGTCATTTTTCGCGACGGTGTCAGAATGGGCTAAAATTTGACAGGTTGATCGAAAACAAAAATCACGTCGGGGGCAATTTCGTCATTTTTCACAACGGTGTCGGAATGGCCTGAAATTTGGATGGTTGATTGGAAACAAAAATCGAGCCGGGGGCAACTTTTTCATTTTTCGCGACGGTGTCGGAATGAGCTAACATTTGAGAGTTTGATCGGAAACAAAAACCGCGCCTGGGGCAGTTTCATCATTTTTCGCGACAGTATCGGAATGTGTGCTCAAATTTGACAGGTTGATTGGAAACAAACAGCGCGCCAGGGGCAATTTTGTCATTTTTCGCTACGGTGTCGGAATGGGCTAAAATTCTTCAGGTTGATGGGAAACAAAAATTGCGCCGGGGAAATTTCTTCATTTTTCGCGATGGTGTCGGAATGGGCGGAAATTTTGCGGGTTGACTGGAAACAAAAACCGCGCCGGGGGCAATTTCGTCATTTTTCGCGACGGTGTCGGAATGGGCAGAAATTTGGCTGGTTGAATGGAAACAAAAATCGCGTCGGGGGCAATTTCGTCTTTTTTCGCGATGGTGTCGGAATGGGCCAAAATTTGACAGGTTGATCGGAAACAAAAACCGCGCCAGGGGCAATTTCGTCATTTTTCGTGACGGTGTCGGAATGGGCTAAAATTCTGCAGGTTGATGGGAAACAAAAATTGCGCCGGTGGAAACTTCTTCACTTTTCGCGATGGTGTCGGAATGGGCTGAAATTTTGCGGGTTGATTGGAAACAAAAACCGCGCCGGGAGCAATTTCGTCATTTTTCGCGACGGTGTCGGAATGGGCAGAAATTTGGCTGGTTGACTAGAAGCAAATATCGCGTCAGGGGCAATTTCGTCATTTTTCGTGACGGTGTCGGAATGGGCTAAAATTTGGCAGGTTGATCGAAAACAAAAATCGCGCCAGGGGCAATTTAGTCATTTTTCGCGACGGTGTCGGAATGGGTAGAAATTTGGCTGGTTGATGGGAAGCAAAAATCGCGCCGGGGGCAATTTCGTCATTTTTCGCGACGGTGTCGAAATGGGCTAAAACTTGACTGGTTGATCGGAAACAGAAACCACGCCGGGGGCAATTTCGTCATTTTTCGCGACGGTGTCAGAATGGGCTAAAATTTGACAGGTTGATCGAAAACAAAAATCACGCCGGGGGCAATTTCGTCATTTTTCGCGACGGTGTCAGAATGGGCTAAAATTTGACAGGTTGATCGAAAACAAAAATCACGCCGGGGGCAATTTCGTCATTTTTCGCAACGATGTCGGAATGGCCTGAAATTTGGCTGGTTGATTGGAAACAAAAATCGAGCCGGGGGCAACCTTTTCATTTTTCGCGACGGTGTCGGAAGGAGCTAACATTTGAGAGGTTGGTCGGAAACAAAAATCGCGCCTGGGGCAGTTTCATCATTTTTGGCGACACTATCGGAATGTGTGCTCAAATTTGACAGGTTTATTGGAAACAAACAGCGCGCCAGGGGCAATTTTGTCATTTTTCGCGACTGTGTCGGAATGGGCTAAAATTCTTCAGGTTGATGGGAAACAAAAATTGCGCCAGGGAAATTTCTTCATTTTTCGCGATGGTGTCGGAATGGGCTGAAATTTTGCGGGTTGACTGGAAACAAAAACAAAAACCGCGCCGGGGGCAATTTCGTCATTTTTCGCGACGGTGTCGGAATGGGCAGAAATTTGGCTGGTTGAATGGAAACAAAAATCGCGTCGGGGGCAATTTCGTCTTTTTTCGCGATGGTGTCGGAATGGGCCAAAATTTGACAGGTTGATCGGAAACAAAAATCGCGCCAGGGGCAATTTCGTCATTTTTCGTGACGGTGTCGGAATGGGCTAAAATTCTGCAGGTTGATGGGAAACAAAAATTGCGCCGGTGGAAACTTCTTCACTTTTCGCGATGGTGTCGGAATGGGCAAAAATTTTGCGGGTTGACTGGAAACAAAAACCGCGCCGTGTGCAATTTCGTCATTTTTCGCGACGGTGTCGGAATGGGCAGAAATTTGGCTGGTTGACTAGAAGCAAATATCGCGTCAGGGGCAATTTTGTCATTTTTCGTGACGGTGTCGGAATGGGCTAAAATTTGGCAGGTTGATCGAAAACAAAAATCGCGCCAGGGGCAATTTCGTCATTTTTCACGACGGTGTCGGAATGGGTAGAAATTTGGCTGGTTGATGGGAAGCAAAAATCGCGCCGGGGGTAATTTCGTCATTTTTCGCGACGGTGTCGAAATGGGCTAAAACTTGACTGGTTGATCCGAAACAGAAACCACGCCGGGGACAATTTCGTCATTTTTCGCGACGGTGTCAGAATGGGCTAAAATTTGACAGGTTGATCGAAAACAAAAATCACGCCGGGGGCAATTTCGTCATTTTTCGCGACGGTGTCGGAATGGGCTAAAATTTGACAGGTTGATCGAAAACAAAAATCACGCCGGGGGCAATTTCGTCATTTTTCGTAACGGTGTCGGAATGGCCTGAAATTTGGCTGGTTGATTGGAAACAAAAATCGAGCCTGGGGCAACTTTTTCATTTTTCGCGACGGTGTTGGAATGAGCTAACATTTGAGAGGTTGATCGGAAACAAATACCGCGCCTGGGGCAGTTTCATCATTTTTCGCGATAGTATCGGAATGTGTGCTCAAATTTGACAGGTTGATTGGAAACAAACAGCGCGCCAGGGGCAATTTTGTCATTTTTCGCGACGGTGTCGGAATGGGCTAAAATTCTTCAGGTTGATGGGAAACAAAAATTGCGCCGGGGAAATTTCTTCATTTTTCGTGATGGTGTCGGAATGGGCTGAAAACTTGCGGGTTGACTGGAAAAAAAAAACCGCGCCGGTGGCAATTTCGTCATTTTTCGCGACGGTGTCGGAATGGGCAGAAATTTGGCTGGTTGAATGGAAACAAAAATAGCGTCGGGGGCAATTTCGTCATTTTTCGCGATGGTGTCGGAATGGGCCAAAATTTGACAGGTTGATAGGAAACAAAAATCGCGCCAGGGGCAATTTCGTCATTTTTCGTGACGGTGGCGGAATGGGCTAAAATTCTGCAGGTTGATGGGAAACAAAAATTGCGCCGGTGGAACTTCTTCATTTTTCGCGATGGTGTCGGAATAGGCTGAAATTTAGGGGGTTGACTGGAAACAAAAATCGCGCCGAGGGCAATTTCGCCATTTTTCGCGACGGTGTCGGAATGCGCAGAAATTTGGCTGGAAGCAAATATCGCGTCGGGGGCAATTTCGTCATTTTTCGCGACGGTGTCGGAATGGGCTAAAATTTGGCAGGTTGATCGGAAACAAAAATAGCGCCGGGGGCAATTTCGTCATTTTTCGCGACGGTGTCGGAATGGGCTAAAATTTGGCAGGTTGATCGGAAACAAAAATCGCGCCATGGGCAATTTCATCATTTTTCGCGACGGTGTCGGAATGGGCTGAAATTTGGCTTGTATATGGGAAGCAAAAATCGAGCCGGGGGCAATTTCGTCATTTTTCGCGACGATGTCGAAATGGGCTAAAATTTGACTGTTGATTGGAAACAAAAACCACGCCCGGGGCAATTTAGTCATTTTTCGCGACGGTGTCGGAATGGGCTAAGATTTGACAGGTTGATTGAAAACAAAAATCACGCCAGGGGCAATTTCGTCATTTTTCGCAACGATGTCGGAATGACCTGAAATTTGGCTGGTTGATTGGAAGCAAAAATCGCGCCGGGGGCAATTTTTTCATTTTCCGCGATAGTGTCGGAATGGGCTAACATTTGACACGTTGATCGGAAACAAAAACCGTGCCTGGGGCAGTTTCATCATTTTTCGCGACAGTGTCGGAATGTGTGCACAAATTTGACAGGTTGATCGGAAACAAAAACCGCGCCAGGGGCAATTTCGTCATTTTTTGCGATGGTGTCGGAATGGGCTAAAATTCTTCGGTTTGATGGGAAACAAAAATTGCGTAGGGGGAATTTCTTCATTTTTCGCAACGGTGTTGGAATGGGCTTAAATTTTGCGGGTTGACTAGAAACAAAAATCGCGCCGGAGGCAATTTCGTCATTTTTCACGACGGTGTCGGAATTGGCAGAAATTTGGCTGGTTGACTGGAAACAAAAATCGCGCCGGGGCCAATTTCTTCTTTTTTCGTGATGGTGTCAGAATGGGCCAAAATTTGATAGGTTGATCTGAAACAAAATCTGCGCCAGGGGCAATTTCGTCATTTTTGGTGACGGTGTCGGAATGGGCTAAAATTCTGCAGGTTGATGGGAAACAAAAATTGCGCCGGTGGAAACTTCTTCATTTTTCGTGATGGTGTCGGAATGGGCTGAAATTTTGCGGGTTGACTGGAAACACAAAAATCGCGCCGGGGCAATTTCGTAGTTTTTCGCAACGGTGTCGGAATGGGCAGAAATTTGGCTGGTTGACTGGAAGCAAATATCGCGTCGGGGGCAATTTCGTCATTTTTCGTGACGGTGTCGGAATGGGCTAAAATTTGGCAAGTTGATCAGAAACAAAGATCGCGCCAGGGGTAATTTCGTCATTTTTCACGATGGTGTCGGAATGGGAAGAAATTTGGCTGGTTGATGGGAAGCAAAAATCGCGCCCGGGGCAATTTCGTCATTTTTTGCGACGGTGTCGAAATGGGCTAAAATTTGATTGGTTGATCGGAAACGAAAACCACGCCGGGGGCAATTTCGTCATTTTTCGCGATGGTGTCGGAATAGGCTAAAATTTGTCAGGTTGATCGAAAACAAAAATCACGCCGGGGGCAATTTCGTCATTTTTCGCAACGGTGTCGGAATGGCCTGAAATTTGGATGGTTGTTTGGAAGCAAAAATCGCGCTGGGGGCAATTTTTTCATTTTTTGCGACGGTGTCGGAATGGGCTAACATTTGACAGGTTGATCGGAAACAAAAATCGCGCCTGGGGAAGTTTCATCATTTTTCGCGACAGTGTCGGAATGTGTGCTCAAATTTGATAGGTTGATCGAAAACAAAAAGCGCGCCAGGGGCAATTTCATCATTTTTCGCGACGGTGTCGGAATGGGCTAAAATTCTTCAGGTTGTTGGGAAACAAAAATCGCGCCGGGGGAATTTCTAAATTTTTCGCGATGGTGTCGGAATGGGCTGAAATTTTGCGGGTTGACTGGAAACAAAAATCGCGCCGGGGGCAATTTCGTCATTTTTCGCGACGGTGTCGGAATGGGCTGAAATTTTGCGGGTTGACTGGAAACAAAAATCGCGCCGGGGGCAATTTCGTCATTTTTCGCGACGGTGTCGAAATGGGTAGAAATTTGACAGGTTGATTGGAAACAAAAACCACCCCAGGGGCAATTTAGTCAATTTTCACGACGAAGTCGGAATGGGCTAAAATCTGACAGGTTGATCGGAAACAAAAATCGCTCCAGGGGCAATTTCGTTATTTTTCGCGACGGTGTCGGAATGGGCGAAAATTTTATAGGTTGACCGAAAACAAAAATCGCGCCGATGGAAATTTCGTCATTTTTCGCGACGGTGACGGAATGGGCGGAAATTCGGCTGGTTGACAGGAAGCAAAAACCACGCCGTGGGCAATTTCGTCATTTTTCACGACGGTGTCGGAATGGGCTAAAATTTGACAGGTTGATAAGAAACAAAGATCGTGCCAGGCGTAATTTCGCCATTTTTCGCGATGGTGTCGGAATGGGCTAAAATTTGACAGGTTGATAGGAAACAAAAATCACGTCATGAGCAATTTCGTCATTTTTCGAGACGGTGTCGGAATGGGCTAAAATTTGACAGGTTGATCGTAAACAAAAATCGCCCCAGGGGCAATTTAGTCATTTTTTCGCGACGGAGTCGGAATGGGCTCAAATTTGACAGGTTGATCGAAAACAAAAATTGCGCCAGGGGCAATTTTGTCATTTTTCGCGAAGGTGTTGGAATGGGCTCAAATTCAACAGGTTGATCGGAAACAAAAACCGTGCCGGGACAATTTCGTCATTTTTCATGACGGTGTCGAAATTGGCTAAAATTTGACTGGTTGAACAGAAACAAAAGCCACGCCGGGGGCAATTTCGTCATTTTTCGCGACGGTGTCGGAATTGGCTAAAATTTGACAGGTTGATCGAAAACAAAAATTATGCCGGGGGCAATTTCGTCATTTTTCGCGACGGTGTCAGAATGGGCTAACATTTGACAGGTTGATCGGAAACAAAAATCGCGTCTGGGGCAGTTTCATCATTTTTCGCGACAGTGTCGGAATGTGTGCTCAAATTTGACAGGCTGATCGGAAACAAAAAGCGCGCCGGGGCAATTTCGTCATTTTTCGTGACGGTGTCGGAATGGGCTAAAATTCTTCAGGGTGATGGGAAACAAAAATTGCGTCGGGGGAATTTCTTCATTTTTCGCGATGGTGTCGGAATGGGCTGAAATTTTGCGGGTTGATTGGAAACAAAAATCGCACCGGGGGCAATTTCGTCATTTTTCGCGACGGTGTCGGAATGGGCAGAAATTTGGCTGGTTGACAGGAAGCAAAAATCGCGTCGGGGGCAATCTCGTCATTTTTCGTGACGGTGTCGGAATGGGCTAAAATTTGGCAGGTTGATCGAAAACAAAAACCGCGCCAGGGGCAATTTCATCATTTTTCGTGACGGTGTCGGAATGGGTAGAAATTTGGCTGGTTGATGGGAAGGAAAAATCGCGCCGGGGGCAATTTCGTCATTTTTCGCCACAATGTCGGAATGGGCTAAAATTTGACAGGTTGATTGGAAACAAAAACCACCCCAGGGGCAATTTAGTCATTTTTCGCAACGAAGTCGGAATGGGCTAAAATTTGACAGGTTGATCGGAAACAAAAATCGCGCCAGGGGCAGTTTCATCATTTTTTGCGACAGTGTCGGAATGTGTGCTCAAATTTGACAGGCTGATCGGAATCAAAAAGCGCGCCGGGACAATTTCGTCATTTTTCGCGACGGTGTCGGAATGGGCTAAAATTCTTAAGGCTGATGGGACACAAAAATTGTGTCCGGGGAATTTCTTCATTTTTCAGAATGGTGTCGGAATGGGCTGAAATTTTGCGGGTCGACTGGAAACAAAAATCGCGCCGAGGGCAATTTTGTCATTTTTCGCGACGGTGTCGGAATTGGCAGAAATTTGGCTGGTTGACTGGAAACAAAAACTGCGCCAGGGGCAATTTCATCTTTTTTCGCGATGGTGTCGGAATGGGCCAAAATTTAACTGGTTGATCGGAAACAAAAATCGTGCCACGGACAATTTCGTCATTTTTCGCGGCAGTGTCGAAATGGGCTAAAATTTGACAGGTTGATCGGAAACAAAAACCGCGCCAGGGGCAATTTTGTCATTTTTCGTGACGGTGTCGGAATGGGCTAAAATTCTGCAAGTTGATGGGAAACAAAAATTGTGCCGGTGGAAACTTCTTCATTTTTCGCGATGGTGTCGGAATGGGCTGAAATTTTGCAGGTTGACTGGAAACAAAAACCGCGCGGGGGGCAGTTTAGTCATTTTTCGCGACGGTGTCGGGATGGACAGAAATTTGGCTGGTTGACTGGAAGCAAAAATCGCGTCGTGGGCAATTTCGTCTTTTTTCGTGACGGTGTCGAAATGGGCTAAAATTTGGCAGGTTGATCGGAAACAAAACCGCGCCAAGGGCAATTTCGTCATTTTTCGCGACGGTGTCGGAATGGGTAGAAATTTGGCTGGTTGATGGGAAGCAAAAATCGCGCCGAGGGCAATTTCGTCATTTTTCGGAAAGACGTCAGAATGGGCGAAAATTTGACAGGCTGATCGGAAACAAAAACCACCCTAGGGCAGTTTAGTCATTTTTCAAGACTGTGTCGGAATGGGCTAAAATTTGACAGGTTGATCGGAAACAAAAACCGCGCCAGGGGCAATTTCGTAATTTTTCGCGACGGTGTCGGAATGTGCGAAAACTTTGCAGGTTGACTGGAAACAAAAACCGCGCCGAGGGCAATTTTGTCATTTTTCGCGACGGTGTCGGAATGGGCTGAAATTCGGTTGGTTGACTGGAATTGGTTGACTGGAAGCAAAAATCACGTCGGGGGCATTTTTGTCATTTTTCGCGACGGTGTCGTAATGGGCTGAAATTTGGCTTGTAGGTTCATCTGAAACAAAAACCACGCCGGGGGCAATTTCGTCATTTTTTGGGACAGTGTCGGAATGAACTGAAATTTGGCTGGTTGATCGGAAAAAAATCGTGCCGGAGGCAATTTCGTCATTTTTCGCGACGGTGTCGAAATGTGTGCTCAAATTTGACAGGTTGATCGGAAACAAAAAGCGCGCAAGGGGCGATTTCATCATTTTCGCGACGGTGTCGGAATGGGCTAAAATTCTGCAGGTTAATGGGAAACAAAAATCCCCCCGGGGGCAATTTCGTCATTTTTCGCGACGGTGTCGGAATGGGCTAACATTTGACAGGTTGATCGGAAACAAAAACTGCTCCTGGGGCAATTTCGTCATTTTTCGCGACAGTGTCGCCATGTGTGCTCAAATTTGATAGGTTGATCGGAAACAAAATGCACGCCAGGGGCAATTTCGTCATTTTTCGCGACGGTGTCGGAATGGGCTAAAATTCTGCAGGTTGATGGGAAACAAAAATTGCGCCAGGGGAAACTTCTTCATTTTTCGTGATGGTGTCTGAATGGGCTGAAATTTTGCGGGTTGACTAGAAACGAAAATCGCGCCGGGGGCAATTTCTTCATTTTTCGCGACGGTGTCGGAATGGGCAGAAATTTGGCTGGTTGACTGGAAGCAAAAATCGCGTCGGGGGCAATTTCGTCATTTTTCGTGACGGCGTCGGAATGGGATAAAATTTGGCAGGTTGATCGAAAACAAAAACCTGGCCAGGGGCAATTTCATCATTTTTCACGACGGTGTTGGAATGGGTAGAAATTTGGCTGGTTGATGGGAAGCAAAAATCGCGCAGGGGGCAATTTCGTCATTTTTCGCGACAATGTCGGAATGGGCTAAAATTTGACAGGTTGATCGGAAACAAAAATCGCCCCAGGGGCAATTTAGTCATTTTTTCGCGACGGAGTCGAAATTGGCTCAAATTTGACAGGTTGATCGAAAACAAAAATCGCGCCAAGGGCAATTTCGTCATTTTTCGCGACGGTGTTGGAATGGGCTCAAATTCAACAGATTGATCGGAAACAAAAATCGTGCCGGGGACAATTTCGTCATTTTTCATGACGGTGTCGAAATTGGCTAAAATTTGACTGGTTGAACAGAAACAAAAGCCACGCCGGGGGCAATTTCGTCATTTTTCGCGACGGTGTCGGAATGGGCTAAAATTTGACAGGTTGATCGAAAACAAAAATCATGCCGGGGGCAATTTCGTTATTTTTCGCGACGGTGTCAAAATGGGCTAACATTTGACAGGTTGATCGGAAACAAAAATCGCGTCTGGGGCAGTTTCATCATTTTTCGCGACAGTGTCGGAATGTGTGCTCAAATTTGACAGGCTGATCGGAAACAAAAAGCGCGCCGGGGCAATTTCGTCATTTTTCGCGACGGTGTCGAAATGGGCTAAAATTCTTCAGGTTGATGGGAAACAAAAATTGCGTCCGGGGAATTTCTTCATTTTTCGCGATGGTGTCGGAATGGGCTGAAATTTTGCGGGTCGACTGGAAACAAAAATCGCGCCGAGGGCAATTTCGTCATTTTTCGCGACGGTGTCGGAATTGGCAGAAATTTGGCTGGTTGACTGGAAACAAAAATCGCGCCAGGGGCAATTTCATCTTTTTTCGCGATGGTGTCGGAATGGGCCAAAATTTAACTGGTTGATCGGAAACAAAAACCGTGCCACGGACAATTTCGTCATTTTTCGCGGCAGTGTCGAAATGGGCTAAAATTTGACAGGTTGATCGGAAACAAAAACCGCGCCAGGGGCGATTTTGTCATTTTTCGTGACGGTGTCGGACTGGGCTAAAATTCTGCAGGTTGATGGGAAACAAAAATTGTGCCGGTGGAAACTTCTTCATTTTTCGCGATGGTGTCGGAATGGGCTGAAATTTTGCAGGTTGACTGGAAACAAAAACCGCGCGGGGGGCAGTTTAGTCATTTTTCGCGACGGTGTCGGGATGGGCAGAAATTTGGTTGGTTGACTGGAAGCAAAAATCGCGTCGTGGGCAATTTCGTCATTTTTCGTGACGGTGTCAAAATGGGCTAAAATTTGGCAGGTTGATCGGAAACAAAACCGCGCCAAGGGCAATTTCGTCATTTTTCGCGACGGTGTCGGAATGGGTAGAAATTTGGGTGGTTGATGGGAAACAAAAATCGCGCCGTGGGCAATTTCGTCATTTTTCGGAAAGATGTCAGAATGGGCTAAAATTTGACAGGCTGATCGGAAACAAAAACCACCCTAGGGGCAGTTTAGTCATTTTTCGCGACTGTGTCGGAATGGGCTAAAATTTGACACGTTGATCGGAAACAAAAACCGCGCCAGGGGCAATTTCGTCATTTTTCGCGACGGTGTCGGAATGGGCGAAAACTTTGCAGGTTGACTGGAAACTAAAACCGCGCCGAGGGCAATTTTGTCATTTTTCGCCACGGTGTCGAAATGGGCTGAAATTCGGCTGGTTGACTGGAAGCAAAAATCACGTCGTGGGCAATTTCGTCATTTTTTGCGACGGTGTCGGAATGGGCTAAAATTTGACAGGTTCATCTGAAACAAAAACCACGCCGAGGGCAATTTCGTCATTTTTTGCGACAGTGTCGGAATGAACTGAAATTTGGCTGGTTGATCGAAAAAAAAATCGTGCCGGAGGCAGTTTCGTCATTTTTCGCGACGGTGTCGAAATGTGTGCTCAAATTTGACAGGTTGATCGGAAACAAAAAGCGCGCAAGGGGCGATTTCATCATTTTTGCGACGGTGTCGGAATGGGCTAAAATTCTGCAGGTTAATGGGAAACAAAAATCCCGCCGGGGGCAATTTCGTCATTTTTCGCGACGATGTCGGAATGGGCTAACATTTGACAGGTTGATCGGAAACAAAAATCGCTCCTGGGGCAATTTCGTCATTTTTCGCGACAGTGTCGCAATGTGTGCTCAAATTTGACAGGTTGATCGGAAACAAAATGCACGCCAGGGGCAATTTCGTCATTTTTCGCGACGGTGTCGAATGGGCTAAAATTCTGCAGGTTGATGGGAAACAAAAATTGCGCCAGGGGAAACTTCTTCATTTTTCGTGATGGTGTCTGAATGGGCTAAAATTTTGCGGGTTGACTGGAAACAAAAATCGCGCCGGGGGCAATTTCTTCATTTTTCGCGACGGTGTCGTAATGGGCAGAAATTTGGCTGGTTGACTGGAAGCAAAAATCACGTCGGGGGCAATTTCGTCATTTTTCGTGACGGCGTCGGAATGGGATAAAATTTGGCAGGTTGATCGAAAACAAAAACCTGGCCAAGGGCAATTTCATCATTTTTCACGACGGTGCTGGAATGGGTAGAAATTTGGCTGGTTGATGGGAAGCAAAAATCGAGCCGGGGGCAATTTCGTCATTTTTTGCGACAGTGTCGGAATGGGCTAAAATTTGATAGGTTGATTGGAAACAAAAACCACCCCAGGTTCAATTTAGTCATTTTTCGCGACGAAGTCGGAATGGGCTAAAATTTGACAGGTTGATCAGAAACAAAAACCGCGCCAGGGGCAATTTCGTCATTTTTCGCGACGGTGTCGGAATGGGCTAAAATTTGACAGGTTGATCAGAAACAAAAACCGCGCCAGGGGCAATTTCGTCATTTTTCGCGACGGTGTCGGAATGGGCTAAAATTTGACAGGTTCATCTGAAACAAAAACCACGCCGGGGGCAATTTCGTCATTTTTTGCGACTGTGTCGGAATGAACTGAAATTTGGCTGGTTGATCGGAAAAAAAATCGTGCCGGAGTCAATTTCGTCATTTTTCGCGACGGTGTCGAAATGTGTACTCAAATTTGACAGGTTGATCGGAAACAAAAAGCGCGCAAGGGGCGATTTCATCATTTTCGCGACGGTGTCGGAATGGGCTAAAATTCCGCAGGTTAATGGGAAACAAAAATCCCGCCGGGGGCAATTTCGTCATTTTTCGCGACGGTGTCGGAATGGGCTAACATTTGACAGGTTGATCGGAAACAAAAACCGCTCCTGGGGTAATTTTGTCATTTTTCGCGACAGTGTCGCAATGTGTGCTCAAATTTGACAAGTTGATCGGAAACAAAATGCACGCCATGGGCAATTTCGTCATTTTTCGTGATGGTGTCGGAATGGGCTAAAATTCTTCAGTTGATGGGAAACAAAAATTGCGTCGGGGGAATTTCTTCATTTTTCGCGACGGTGTCGGAATGGGCTGAAATTTTGCGGGTTGATTGGAAATAAAAACCGCGCTGGGGGCAATTTCGTCATTTTTCGCGACGGTGTCGGAATGGGCAGAAATTTGGCTGGTTGACGGGAAGCAAAAATCGCGTCGGGGGCAATCTCGTCATTTTTCGTGACGGTGTCGGAATGGGCTAAAATTTGGCAGGTTGATCGAAAACAAAAATCGCGCCAGGTGCAATTTCGTCATTTTTCGTGACGGTGTCGGAATGGGCTAAAATTTGGCAGGTTGATCGAAAACAAAAATCGCACCAGGGGCAATTTCATCATTTTTCGCGACGGTGTCGGAATGGGTAGAAATTTGGCTGGTTGATGGGAAGCAAAAATCGCGCAGGGGGCAATTTCGTCATTTTTCGCGACAATGTCGGAATGGGCTAAAATTTGACAGGTTGATTGGAAACAAAAACCACCCCAGGGGCAATTTAGTCATTTTTCGCGACGAAGTCGGAATGGGCTAAAATTTGACAAGTTGATAAGAAACAAAGATCGTGCCAGGCGTAATTTCGCCATTTTTCGCGATGGTGTCGGAATGGGCTAAAATTTGACAGGTTGATAGGAAACAAAAATCACGTCAAGAGCAATTTCGTCATTTTTCGAGACGGTGTCGGAATGGACTAAAATTTGACAGGTTGATCGGAAACAAAAATCGCCCCAGGGGCAATTTAATCATTTTTTCGCGACGGAGTCGGAATGGGCTCAAATTTGACAGGTTGATCGAAAACAAAAATCGCGCCAGGTGCAATTTCGTCATTTTTCGCGAAGGTGTCGGAATGGGCTTAAATTCAACAAGTTGATCGGAAACAAAAATCGTGCCGGGACAATTTCGTCATTTTTCATGACGGTGTCGAAATTGGCTAAAATTTGACTGGTTGGACAGAAACAAAAGCTACGCCTGGGGCAATTTCGTCATTTTTCGCGACGGTGTCGGAATGGGCTAAAATTTGACAGGTTGATCGAAAACAAAAATTATGCCGGGGGCAATTTCGTCATTTTTCGCGACGGTGTCAGAATGGGCTAACATTTGACAGGTTGATCGGAAACAAAAATCGCGTCTGGGGCAGTTTCATCATTTTTCGCGACAGTGTCGGAATGTGTGCTCAAATTTGACAGGCTGATCGGAAACAAAAAGCGCGCCGGGGCAATTTCGTCATTTTTCGTGACGGTGTCGGAATGGGCTAAAATTCTTCAGGTTGATGGGAAACAAAAATTGCGTCGGGGGAATTTCTTCATTTTTCGCGATGGTGTCGGAATGGGCTGAAATTTTGCGGGTTGATTGGAAACAAAAACCGCGCCGGGGGCAATTTCGTCATTTTTCGCGACGGTGTCGGAATGGGCAGAAATTTGGCTGGTTGACTGGAAGCAAAAATCGCGTCGGGGGCAATCTCGTCATTTTTCGCGACGGTGTTGGAATGGGCTAAAATTTGGCAGGTTGATCGAAAACAAAAACCGCGCCTGGGGCAATTTCATCATTTTTCGCGACGCTGTCGGAATGGGTAGAAATTTGGCTGGTTGATGGGAAGCAAAAATCGCGCCGGGGGCAATTTCGTCATTTTTCGCGACAATGTCGGAATGGGCTAAAATTTGACAGGTTGATTGGAAACAAAAACCACCCCAGGGGCAATTTAGTCATTTTTCGCAACGAAGTCAGAATGGGCTAAAATTTGACAGGTTGATCGGAAACAAAAATCGCGCCAGGGGCAATTTCGTCATTTTTCGCGACGATGTCGGAATGGGCGAAAAATTTGCAGGTTGACCGGAAACAAAAACCGCGCCGAGGGAAATTTCGTCATTTTTCAAGACGGTGTCGGAATGGGCTGAAATTCGACTGGTTGACAGGAAGCAAAAATCACGCCGTGGGAAATTTCGTCATTTTTCGCGACGGTGTCGGAATGGGCTAAAATTTGACAGGTTGATAAGAAACAAAGATCGTGCCAGGCGTAATTTCGCCATTTTTCGCGATGGTGTCGGAATGGGCTAAAATTTGACAGGTTGATAGGAAACAAAAATCACGTCAGGAGCAATTTCGTCATTTTTGAGACGGTGTCGGAATGGGCTAAAATTTGACAGGTCGATCGGAAACAAAAATCGCCCCAGGGGCAATTTAGTCATTTTTCGCGACGGAGTCGGAATGGGCTCAAATTTGACAGGCTGATCGAAAACAAAAATCGCGCCAGGGGCAATTTCGTCATTTTTCGCGACGGTGTTGGAATGGGCTCAAATTCAACAGGTTGATCGGAAACAAAAATCGTGCCGGGGACAATTTAGTCATTTTTCATGACGGTGTCGAAATTGGCTAAAATTTGACTGGTTGAACAGAAACAAACGCCACGCCGGGGGCAATTTCGTCATTTTTCGCGACGGTGTCGGAATGGGCTAAAATTTGACAGGTTGATCGAAAACAAAAATCATGCCGGGGGCAATTTCGTTATTTTTCGCGACGGTGTCAGAATGGGCTAACATTTGACAGGTTGATCGGAAACAAAAATCGCGTCTGGGGCAGTTTCATCATTTTTCGAGACAGTGTCGGAATGTGTGCTCAAATTTGACAGGCTGATCGGAAACAAAAAGCGTGTCGGGGCAATTTCGTCATTTTTCGCGACGGTGTCGGAACGGGCTAAAATTCTTAAGGTTGATGGGAAACAAAAATCGCGCCAGGGGCAATTTCATCTTTTTTCGCGATGTGTCGGAATGGGCCAAAATTTAACTGGTTGATCGGAAACAAAAATCGTGCCACGGACAATTTCGTCATTTTTCGCGGCAGTGTCGAAATGGGCTAAAATTTGACAGGTTGATCCGAAACAAAAATCGCGCCAGGGACAATTTTGTCATTTTTCGTGACGGTGTCGGAATGGGCTAAAATTCTGCAGGTTGATGGGAAACAAAAATTGTGCCGGTGGAAACTTCTTCATTTTTCGCGATGGTGTCGGAATGGGCTGAAATTTTGCGGGTTGACTGGAAACAAAAATCGCGCGTGGGGCAGTTTAGTCATTTTTCGCGACGGTGTCGGGATGGGCAGAAATTTGGCTGGTTGACTGGAAGCAAAAATAGCGCCGTGGGCAATTTCGTCATTTTTCGTGACGGTGTCAAAATGGGCTAAAATTTGGCAGGTTGATCGGAAACAAAACCGCGCCAAGGGCAATTTCGTCATTTTTCGCAACGGTGTCGGAATGGGTAGAAATTTGGCTGGTTGATGGGAAGCAAAAATCGCGCCGAGGGCAATTTCGTCATTTTTTGGAAAGATGTTAGAATGGGCTAAAATTTGACACGCTGATCGGAAACAAAAACCACCCTAGGGGCAGTTTAGTCATTTTTCGCGACTGTGTCGGAATGGGCTAAAATTTGACAGGTTGATCAGAAACAAAAACCGCGCCAGGGGCAATTTCGTCATTTTTCGCGACGGTGTCGGAATGGGCGAAAACTTTGCAGGTTGACTGGAAACAAAAACCGCGCCGAGGGCAATTTTGTCATTTTTCGCGACGGTGTCGGAATGGGCTGAAATTCGGCTGGTTGACTGGAAGCAAAAATCACGTCGTGGGCAATTTCGTCATTTTTTGCGACGGTGTCGGAATGGGCTAAAATTTGACAGGTTCATCTGAAACAAAAACCACGTCGAGGGCAATTTCGTCATTTTTTACGACAGTGTCGGAATGAACTGAAATTTGGCTGGTTGATCGGAAAAAAAATCGTGCCGGAGGCAGTTTCGTCATTTTTCGCGACGGTGTCGAAATGTGTGCTCAAATTTGACAGGTTGATCGGAAACAAAAAGCGCGCAAGGGGCGATTTCATCATTTTTGCGACGGTGTCGGAATGGGCTAAAATTCTGCAGGTTAATGGGAAACAAAAATCCCCCCGGGGGCAATTTCGTCATTTTTCGCGACGGTGTCGGAATGGGCTAACATTTGACAGGTTGATCGGAAACAAAAACCGCTCCTGGGGCAATTTCGTCATTTTTCGCGACAGTGTCGCAATGTGTGCTCAAATTTGACAGGTTGATCGGAAACAAAATGCACGCCAGGGGCAATTTCGTCATTTTTCGCGACGGTGTCGAATGGGCTAAAATTCTGCAAGTTGATGGGAAACAAAAATTGCGCCAGGGGAAACTTCTTCATTTTTGGTGATGGTGTCTGAATGGGCTGAAATTTTGCGGGTTGACTGGAAACAAAAATCGTGCCGGGGGCAATTTCTTCATTTTTCGCGACGGTGTCGGAATGGGCAGAAATTTGGCTGGTTGACTGGAAGCAAAAATCGCGTCGGGGGCAATTTCGTCATTTTTCGTGACGGCGTCGGAATGGGATAAAATTTGGCAGGTTGATCGAAAACAAAAACCTGGCCAAGGGCAATTTCATCATTTTTCACGACGGTGCTGGAATGGGTAGAAATTTGGCTGGTTGATGGGAAGCAAAAATCGAGCCGGGGGCAATTTCGTTATTTTTCGCGACAATGTCGGAATGGGCTAAAATTTGACAGGTTGATTGGAAACAAAAACCACCCCAGGTGCAATTTAGTCATTTTTCGCGACGAAGTCGGAATGGGCTAAAATTTGACAGGTTGATCGGAAACAAAAACCGCGCCAGGGGCAATTTCGTCATTTTTCGCGACGGTGTCGGAATGGGCAAAAATTTGACAGGTTCATCTGAAACAGAAACCACGCCGGGGACAATTTCGTCATTTTTTGCGACTGTGTCGGAATGAACTGAAATTTGGCTGGTTGATCGGAAAAAAAATCGTGCCGGAGGCCATTTCGTCATTTTTCGCGACGGTGTCGAAATGTGTGCTCAAATTTGACAGGTTGATCGGAAACAAAAAGCGCGCAAGGGGCGATTTCATCATTTTCGCGACGGTGTCGGAATGGGCTAAAATTCTGCAGGTTAATGGGAAACAAAAATCCCGCCGGGGGCAATTTCGTCATTTTTCGCGACGGTGTCGGAATGGGCTAACATTTGACAGGTTGATCGGAAACAAAAACCGCTCCTGGGGTAATTTCGTCATTTTTCGCGACAGTGTCGCAATGTGTGCTCAAATTTGACAGGTTGATCGGAAACAAAATGCACGCCGGGGGCAATTTCGTCATTTTTCGTGATGGTGTCGGAATGGGCTAAAATTCTTCAGGTTGATGTGAAACAAAAATTGCGTCGGGGGAATTTCTTCATTTTTCGCGACGGTGTCGGAATGGGCTGAAATTTTGCGGGTTGATTGGAAACAAAAACCGCGCCGGGGGCAATTTCGTCATTTTTCGCGACGGTGTCGGAATGGGCAGAAATTTGGCAGGTTGACTGGAAGCAAAAATCGCGTCGGGGGCAATCTCGTCATTTTTCGTGACGGTGTTGGAATGGGCTAAAATTTGGCAAGTTGATCGAAAACAAAAACCGCGCCAGGGGCAATTTCATCATTTTTCGCGACGGTGTCGGAATGGGTAGAAATTTGGCTGGTTGATGGGAAGCAAAAGTCGCGCCGGGGGCAATTTCGTCATTTTTCGCGACAATGTCGGAATGGGCTAAAATTTGACAGGTTGATTGGAAACAAAAACCACCCCAGGGGCAATTTAGTCATTTTTCGCGACGAAGTCGGAATGGGCTAAAATTTGACAGGTTGATCGGAAACAAAAATCGCGCCAGGGGCAATTTCGTCATTTTTCGCAACGATGTCGGAATGAGCGAAAAATTTGCAGGTTGACTGGAAACAAAAATCGCGCCGAGGGAAATTTCGTCATTTTTAGCGACGGTGTCGGAATGGGCTGAAATTCGGCTGGTTGACAGGAAGCAAAAATCACGCCGTGGGCAATTTCGTCATTTTTCACGACGGTGTGGGAATGGACTAAAATTTGACAGGTTGATAAGAAACAAAGATCGTGCCAGGCGTAATTTCGCCATTTTTCGTGATGGTGTCGGAATGGGCTAAAATTTGACAGGTTGATAGGAAACAAAAATCACGTCAAGAGCAATTTCGTCATTTTTCGAGACGGGGTCGGAATGGGCTAAAATTTGACAGGTTGATCGGAAACAAAAATCGCCCCAGGGGCAATTTAATCATTTTTTCGCGACGGAGTCGGAATGGGCTCAAATTTGACAGGTTGATCGAAAACAAAAATCGCGCCAGGGGCAATTTCGTCTTTTTTCGCGACGGAGTCGGAATGGGCTCAAATTTGACAGGTTGATCGAAAACAAAAATCGCGCCAGGGGCAATTTCGTCATTTTTCGCGAAGGTGTCGGAATGGGCTTAAATTCAACAGGTTGATCGGAAACAAAA
This sequence comes from Olea europaea var. sylvestris, assembly GCF_002742605.1. Classification (NCBI taxonomy): domain Eukaryota; kingdom Viridiplantae; phylum Streptophyta; class Magnoliopsida; order Lamiales; family Oleaceae; genus Olea; species Olea europaea. The sequence continues at coordinate 34,270 of NW_019254053.1, forward strand.
ATCGTGCCGGGACAATTTCGTCATTTTTCATGACGGTGTCGAAATTGGCTAAAATTTGACTGGTTGGACAGAAACAAAAGCCACGCCCGGGGCAATTTCGTCATTTTTCGCGACGGTGTCGGAATGGGCTAAAATTTGACAGGTTGATCGAAAACAAAAATTATACCGGGGGCAATTTCGTCATTTTTCGCGACAGTGTCAGAATGGGCTAACATTTGACAGGTTGATCGGAAACAAAAATCGCGTCTGGGGCAGTTTCATCATTTTTCGCGACAGTGTCGGAATGTGTGCTCAAATTTGACTGGTTGATCGGAAACAAAAAGCGCGCCGGGGCAATTTCGTCATTTTTCGGGACGGTGTCGGAATGGGCTAAAATTCTTCAGGTTGATAGGAAACAAAAATTGCGTCGGGGGAATTTCTTCATTTTTCGCGATGGTGTCGGAATGGGCTGAAATTTTGCGGGTTGATTGGAAACAAAAACCGCGCCGGGGGCAATTTCGTCATTTTTCGCGACGGTGTCGGAATGGGCAGAAATTTGGCTGGTTGACTGGAAGCAAAAATCGCGTCGGGGGCAATCTCGTCATTTTTCGTGACGGTGTCGGAATGGGCTAAAATTTGGCAGGTTGATCGAAAACAAAAACCGCGCCAGGGGCAATTTCATCATTTTTCGCGACGGTGTCGGAATGGGTAGAAATTTGGCTGGTTGATGGGAAGCAAAAATCGCGCCGGGGGCAATTTCGTCATTTTTCGCGACAATGTCGGAATTGGCTAAAATTTGACAAGGTGATTGGAAACAAAAACCACCCCAGGGGCAATTTAGTCATTTTTTGCAACGAAGTCGGAATGGGTTAAAATTTGACAGGTTGATCGGAAACAAAAATCGCGCCAGGGGCAATTTCGTCATTTTTCGCAACGATGTCGGAATGGGCGAAAAATTTGCAGGTTGACCGGAAACAAAAATCGCGCCGAGGGAAATTTCGTCATTTTTTGTGACGGTGTCGGAATGGGCTGAAATTCGGCTGGTTGACAGGAAGCAAAAATCACGCCGTGGGAAATTCCGTCATTTTTCGCAACGGTGTCGGAATGGGCTAAAATTTGACAGGTTGATAAGAAACAAAGATCGTGCCAGGCGTAATTTCGCCATTTTTCGCGAAGGTGTCGGAATGGGCTAAAATTTGACAGGTTGATAGGAAACAAAAATCACGTCAGGAGCAATTTCGTCATTTTTCGAGACGGTGTCGGAATGGGCTAAAATTTGACAGGTTGATCGGAAACAAAAATCGCCCCGGGGCAATTTAGTCATTTTTTCGCGACGGAGTCGGAATGGGCTCAAATTTGACAGGTTGATCGAAAACAAAAATCGCGCTAGGGGCAATTTCGTCATTTTTCGCGACGGTGTTGGAATGTGCTCAAATTCAGCAGGTTGATCGGAAACAAAAATCGTGCCGGGGACAATTTCGTCATTTTTCATGACGGTGTCGAAATTGGCTAAAATTTGACTGGTTGAACAGAAACAAAAGCCACGTCGGGGGCAATTTCGTCATTTTTCGCGACGGTGTCGGAATGGGCTAAAATTTGACAGGTTGATCGAAAACAAAAATCTTGCCGGGGGCAATTTCGTTATTTTTCGCGACGGTGTCAGAATGGGCTAACATTTGACAGGTTGATCGAAAACAAAAATCGTGTCTGGGGCAGTTTCATCATTTTTCGAGACAGTGTCGGAATGTGTGCTCAAATTTGACAGGCTGATCGGAAACAAAAAGCCCGCCGGGGCAATTTCGTTATTTTTCGCGACGGTGTCGGAATGGGCTAAAATTCTTCAGGTTGATGGGAAACAAAAATTGCGTTCGGGGAATTTCTTCATTTTTCGCGATGGTGTCGGAATGGGCTGAAATTTTGCGGGTCGACTGGAAACAAAAATCGCGCCGAGGGCAATTTCGTCATTTTTCGAGACGGTGTCGGAATTGGCAGAAATTTGGCGGGTTGACTGGAAACAAAAATCGCGCCAGGGGCAATTTCATCTTTTTTCGCGATGGTGTCGGAATGGGTCAAAATTTAACTGGTTGATCGGAAACAAAAATCGTGCCAGGGACAATTTCGTCATTTTTCGCGGCAGTGTCGAAATGGGCTAAAATTCGACAGGTTGATCAGAAACAAAAACCGCGCCAGGGGCAATTTCGTCATTTTTCGTGACGGTGTCGGAATGGGCTAAAATTCTGCCGGTTGATGGGAAACAAAAGTTGCGCCGGTGGAAACTTCTTCATTTTTCGCGATGGTGTCGGAGTGGGCTAAAGTTTTGCGGGTTGACTGGAAACAAAAACCAAGCCGGGGAAAATTTCGTCATATTTCGCGACGGTGTCGGAATGGGCAGAAATTTGGCTGGTTGACTGGAAGCAAAAATCGCGTCGTGGGCAATTTCGTCATTTTTCGTGACGGTGTCGAAATGGGCTAAAATTTGGCAGGTTGATCGGAAACAAAACCGCGCCTAGGGCAATTTCGTCATTTTTCGCGACGGTGTCGGAATTGGTAGAAATTTGGCAGGTTGATGGGAAGCAAAAATCGCGCCGAGGGTAATTTCGTCATTTTTCGGAAAGATGTCAGAATGGGCTAAAATTTGACAGGCTGATCGGAAACAAAAACCACCCTAGGGGCAATTTCGTCATTTTTCGCGACGGTGTCGTAATGGGCGAAAACTTTGCAGGTTGACAGGAATCAAAAACCGCGCCGAGGGCAATTTTGTCATTTTTCGCGACGGTGTCGGAATGGGATGAAATTCGGCTGGTTGACTGGAAGCAAAAATCACGTCGTGGGCAATTTCATCATTTTTTGCGACGATGTCGGAATGGGCTAAAATTTGACAGGTTCATCTGAAACAAAAACCACGCCGGGGGCAATTTCGTCATTTTTTGCGACGGTGTCGGAATGAACTGAAATTTGGCTGGTTGATCGGAAAAAAAATCTTGCCGGAGGCATTTTCATCATTTTTCGCGACGGTGTCGAAATGTGTGCTCAAATTTGACAGGTTGATCGGAAACAAAAGCGCGCAAGGGGCGATTTCATCATTTTCGCGACGGTGTCGGAATGGGCTAAATTTCTGCAGGTTAATGGGAAACAAAAATCCCGCCGGGGGCAATTTCGTCATTTTTCGCGACGGTGTCGGAATGGGCTAACATTTGACAGGTTGATCGGAAACAAAATGCACGCCAGGGGCAATTTCGTCATTTTTCGCGACGGTGTCGGAATGGGCTAAAATTCTGCAGGTTGATGGGAAACAAAAATTGCGCCAGGGGAAACTTCTTCATTTTTCGTGATGGTGTCGGATTGGGCTGAAATTTTGTGGGTTGGCTGGAAACAAAAATCGCACCGGGGGCAATTTCTTTATTTTTCACGACGGTGTCGGAATGGGCAGAAATTTGGCTGGTTGACTGGAAACAAAAATCGCGCCAGGGGCAATTTCGTCTTTTTTCGCAATGGTGTCGGAATGGGCCAAAATTTGATTTGTTGATCGGAAACAAAAATCGTGCCAGGGGCAACTTCGTCATTTTTCGCGACAGTGTCGAAATGGGCTAAAATTTGACAGGTTGATCGGAAACAAAAATTGCGCCGGTGGAAACTTCTTCATTTTTCCTGATGGTGTCGGAATGGGCTGAAATTTTGGGGGTTGACTGGAAACAAAAACCAAGCCGGGGGCAATTTCGTCATATTTCGCGACGGTGTCGAAATGGGCAGAAATTTGGCTGGTTGACTGGAAGCAAAAATCGCGTCAGGGGCAATTTCGTCATTTTTCGTGACGGTGTCGGAATGGGCTAAAATTTGGCAGGTTGATCGGAAACAAAAACCGCGCCAAGGGAAATTTCGTCATTTTTCGTGCCGGTGTCGGAATGGGTAGAAATTTGGCGGGTTGATGGGAAGCAAAAATCGCGTCGAGGGCAATTTCGTCATTTTTCGGGACGATGTCGGAATGGGCTAAAATTTGACAGGTTGGTTGGAAACAAAAACACCCCAGGGACAATTTAGTCATTTTTCATGACGAAGTCGAAGTGGGCTAAAATTTGACAGGTTGATCGGAAACAAAAATCGCGGCGGGGAAATTTCGTCATTTTTCGTGCCGGTGTCGGAATGGGTAGAAATTTGGCGGGTTGATGGAAAAAAAAATCGCGCCAGGGGCAATTTCGTCATTTTTCGTGACGGTGTCGGAATGGGCTAAAATTCTGCAGGTTGATGGGAAACAAAAATTGCGCCGGTGGAAACTTCTTCATTTTTCGCGATGGTGTCGGAATGGGCTGAAATTTTGCGGGTTGACTGGAAACAAAAATCACGCCGGGGGCAATTTCTTCATTCTTCGCGACGGTGTCGGAATGGGCGGAAATTTGGCTGGTTGACTAGAAACAAAAATCGCGCCGGGGGCAATTTCGTCTTTTTTCGCAATGGTGTCGGAATGGGCCAAAATTTGACTTGTTGATCGGAAACAAAAATCGTGCCAGGGGCAATTTCGTCATTTTTCGCGACAGTGTCGAAATGGGCTAAAATTTGACTGGTGGATCGGAAACAAAAATCGCGCCAGGGGCAATTTCGTCATTTTTCGTGACGATGTCAGAATGGGCTAAAATTCTGCAGGTTGATGGGAAACAAAAATTGCGCCGGTGGAAACTTATTCATTTTTCGCGATGGTGTCGGAGTGGGCTGAAATTTTGCGGGTTGACTGGAAACAAAAACCAAGCCGGGGGCAATTTCGTCATATTTCGCGACGGTGTCGGAATTGGCAGAAATTTGGCTGGTTGACTACAACCAAAAATCGCGTCGGGGGCAATTTCGTCATTTTTCGTGACGGTGTCGGAATGGGCTAAAATTTGGCAGGTTGATCGGAAACAAAAACAGCGCCAGGGGCAATTTCGTCATTTTTCGTGCCGGTGTTGGAATGGGTTGAAATTTGGCTGTTTGATGGGAAGCAAAAATCGCGTCGGGGGCAATTTCGTCATTTTTCGCGACGATGTCGGAATGGGCAAAAATTTGACAGGTTGGTTGGAAATAAAAACACCCCAAGGGCAATTTAGTCATTTTTCATGACGAAGTCGGAATGGGCTAAAATTTGACAGGTGGATCGAAAACAAAAACTACGCCAGGGGCAATTTCGTCATTTTTCGTGACGGTGTCGGAATGGGCTAAAATTCTGCAGGTTGATGGGAAACAAAAATTGCGCCGGTGGAAACTTCTTCATTTTTCGCGATGGTGTCGGAATGGGCTGAAATTTTGCGGGTTGACTGGAAACAAAAACCGGGTCGGGGGCAATTTCGTCATATTTCGCAACGGTGTCGGAATGAGCAGAAATTTGGCTAGTTGACTGGAAGCAAAAATCGCGTCGGGGGCGATTTTGTCATATTTCGTGACGGTGTCGGAATGGGCTAAAATTTGGCAGGTTGATCAGAAACAAAAATCGCGCCAGGGGCAATTTCGTCATTTTTCGCGACGATGTCAGAATGGGTAGAAATTTGGCTGGTTGATGGGAACCAAAAATCGCGCCGGGGGCAATTTCGTCATTTTTCGCGACGATGTCGGAATGGCCTAAAATTTGACAGGTTGATCCGAAATAAAAACCACGCCGGGAGCAATTTCATCATTTTTCACGACGGTGTCGGAATGAGCTGAAATTTGGTTGGTTGATCGGAAAAAATAATCCTGCCGGGGGCAATTTCGTCATTTTTCGCGACGATGTCGGAATGTGTGCTCAAATTTGACAAGTTGATCGGAAACGATTTCATCGTTTTTCGCGACGGTGTCCGAATGGGCTAAAATTCTACAGGTTGAAGGGAAACAAAAATCGCGCCGGGGGAAATTTCGTCATTTTTCGCGATTGTGTCGGAATGTGTGCTAAATTTTACAGGTTGATCGGAAACAAAATGCGCGCCAGGGGCAATTTCGTCATTTTTCGCGACAGTGTCGGAATGTGTGCTCAAATTTGACAGGTTGATCGGAAACAAAAAGCGCGCCAGGGGCAATTTCGTCATTTTTCGTGACGGTGTCGGAATGGGCTAAAATTCTGCAGGTTGCTGGGAAACAAAAATTGGGTCGGGGGAAACTTCTTCATTTTTCGCGATGGTGTCGGAATGGGCTGAAATTTTGTGGGTTGACTGGAAACAAAAACCGCGCTGGGGGCAATTTCGTCATTTTTCGGGACGGTGTCGGAATGGGCAGAAATTTGGCTGGTTGACTGGAAACAAAAATCGCCCCGGGCGCAATTTCGTCTTTTTTTGAGATGGTGTCGGAATGGGCCAAAATTTGACTGGTTGATCGGAAACAAAAATCGTGCCGGGGGCAATTTCGTCATTTTTCGGGACGGTGTCGGAATGGGCAGAAATTTGGCTGGTTGACTGGAAACAAAAATCGCCCCGGGCGCAATTTCGTCTTTTTTCGCGATGGTGTCGGAATGGGCCAAAATTTGACTGTTTGATCGGAAACAAAAATCGTGCCGGGGGCAATTTCGTCATTTTTCGCGGCAGTGTCGAAATGGGCTAAAATTTGACAAGTTG
>NW_019254054.1:0-1198 GCF_002742605.1 Olea europaea var. sylvestris
AATTTTGTAAATTCCCCTTTCATATATATACGCACAAAACACGAGCTAGAAGAGAAGAAAATAAAGGCAATTGCTATAGAAGAAAGTTGGGACTATTAGAGAATATTTCTTTCAATTTTGAGTGTGGTTTATTTTTCTTCTCTACATAATACAAATTGAAATTTTCTCTAAGATATATTTTAAATTTATATTCAAAGTGGATTCTCACAAAGTTGATCAAATTATTGATTTGTGGTGAGATAAATTGTTGTCTTAAAGATAGATTATTGTGGTATTTTCAATTTGTGGAAAATTCAAGCTTTGGGGCATAAACTTGAATATTGTAATCTATATTAATCACTATAGTGGATTTTTGACCGGAGTTGCCACGTGATTTTTTTCCTCTACATTGGAGGGTTTTTTCACGTAAAATTTGGTATTGCGCCTTCTTATTTTTGCTTGGAATAATTATTTGCATAGTTAATCGTTATAGTTAATTGATTGGATTGGTAAAATTATTTCTGCAATAATTGAAATTGCCCAACAAAATGGTATCAGAGCTCAGGTTGTGTGGGTGTGATTTTATTGCGGAATAAATGGAGAATACTTCGGGCACTATGATTAAACTGTCAGCTTCAAATTATTTTATTTGGAAGCCTATGATGGAGGATATCTTGTATTGTAAGGATTTACATTAACCTATTGAAGGTGATAGTGTTAAGCCAAGCAATGGGAGTGACGGTGACTGGAAGATGATGAACAGGAAAGCCATTGGATATATTAGACAGTGGGTTGACATTAATGTTTTCCATCATATATCTTAAGAGACATATGCACATAGTCTTTGGGAAAAATTGGAGTCTTTATGAGAGGAACGTTGCTCAAAATAAAGCTTTTGCTATTAGAAAACTCGTGAATCTGAAGCTAAAGGAGGGAAAATCAGTTGCTGAGCATTCGAGTGAATTCCAAGACTTGGTAAATGAATTGACCACAATGAAAATAGTGTTAGATGATGAGATGCAAGCACTATTACTTCTGAGTTCATTGCGAAGACTTTGGTGGTATCACTTAGTAACTCTGCTTCGAATGGTGTGCTGGAACTTACACTAGTTAAAGATAGTTTGTTTAATAAAGAAATACGAAGAAAAGACTTGGGTAGGAATGATGCACAGGCTCTTATTACAGAGAGCAGAGGCAGGAGTAAAAGTAGAGGTCCTAA
>NW_019254055.1:0-1198 GCF_002742605.1 Olea europaea var. sylvestris
GTATCCCAATTTATACTAGACTAAATCCTGGACCCTCAAGACCCTTGCCCCTAGAACCTTGGAGGGGGTAAATCGCGGGTTATGCCTCAACTGGATCACAGGTTCCCCCATCGCCTGTACACTTCTGTGCACAAGAGATCCTCCTCCAAAGTGATTGCTCCATGCCAAATAAATCTGGCCGTAGGTTCCCACCAAGATTCGAACCTCCACCCTGCCGCTGGAAGCAAGACAAATGTTGATTGATCCACCAGTTGAGCTGTGCCCCGGGAGGCCAAGATCTTGTTAGCCTTTGTTAGCCTAGAAGCTGCTTCAAAGGTTAGTATTTTATCTTTTGTGAATGATAGTTTTGTAAACTATAGCTAGAATTTGGATAGTAATGGCTTGTACTACAGATACAATTGAAATCATTAGCAGAAGAACTAAAAGCCATCATCAAGGGATTAGAGAAAGTAAAGCAGGAATTGGCTGGTTCTGAGAATGATGGCCCTGTATCTGAAACTTTTTGCGAGGTATTATGATGTCTATTCTGTATCTTTGCTTCTTTTATCCTATTTATATTTATGCGGTATATCATCTTTATATCATGCCACAATGTCATTTCTTAACCAGACTAGGAGCGTATCAAAATTTTGAATAATGTTATTTAGCGCCAATCACGTGGCAATGAGGCCATTTACCATCCAATTTTCTTCAAATCGACTAATGATGTCCAAAAAGGATCCTCTTTCCATTGAAATAGTTTTGATCAATATTATGAATGATACCCTGTAAGTTGAATCTTTGATACTCAAAAAGTGGGAAATCTGTCTATCCTACCTATTGCAATAGTCACTTGAAATTGCAAGTTGTTTGGATTTATCCATGTTCCCATTTTTTTTTTTTTTATTCCCAAAATCCAATTTTCCTTTCTTAATTGTAATTCTTTTTAACCCAAAATAGGATTTTTAAAAAAATAAATAAATTCTATTTAAATATGTTATATGCAATGTCACTATTTATTGTAACATTTTCCATTTTTCACCTTGTTTGCAGACATTAAAGGAGTTTGTTGGTGCCGCTGAGACTGAGGTTGCATTGGTAACGTACTTAATTTTTGTTGTGGTAAATTTCATCCCACCATCTTCAGTATATTATATGCAACCCTAATTTATTTTCCATGAGAACATTTTTTTTTTTTTTTTTTTTTTTTTTTTTTGGG
>NW_019254056.1:0-1198 GCF_002742605.1 Olea europaea var. sylvestris
CTATTCAAAAATGTATTCTTATGAAAATAATGTTGCTCAAACAAGGGCTATATTATAGCAATTATTGACTACCAAATGAAATCATGTTAATAGAGATAGATCAATAGAAACTTAATAATTTTATTGTTTTTTTATGCATTATGTAGCCTAATGGCCCAAGTAAGAAAAAATGACGAAGTATAACATAATAAGCATGTGAAAAGAAATTCTCAGTGCTATTACTAACCAACAACATTATAGATTGGAGGGAATTGAGATACTGTTAGGAGATTAGAATTTATCTTTTGATTTTGCTTTTGCTTTAAAAAAGGTAAACATTAAATAGATTGGGTTGGTTCGATTAACCAGCGGTTTGAGACTTCAAATTATGACCGAACCGATCCATCATGATTTTATTTAAAAGAAAACTAAACCAAACCAATCACATATGTCAAACCGATCCGAACCAACTCGAGTTAGTTCAATTTGATTGGTTTGATCGATTTTTTCGATTTTTTTGCCCAGACTAATAGCAGTCTTGCAACTGTTATATATTTACTTTTTGAATCCTATAAAGCTTTTTAGACTTTTCAAAAACAATGATGCACGCATGTTATTTTGCCCTAATTTCATATAACTACTTATAAGTTTGCTTATGAGTAAGGTAAGAAGTTAAATAATTTCTCATGTTCATTTCACAAATAGATTGCTTATGTCAAAAAAAATTATCACTTTCCCCAAGAGGAAAAATTACACACAAACCTGCATATTAACTTTACATTTCGAAAAATCACGATTCAAATAAATTCTTTCAAAAGTGCTATATCTATATAAAATAACCCTATCTAACCCGACACAGCCTAAACCCTACCCAACACCATACCATCCTCACAAAACTCAAAACCCTCCGTCTCTCTGTTGTCTACTATACAACACCTCGAGGACAGTCGTGTTGGAAATTGGTTTTAGATTGAGAAAATTTGGCTAAGTATAAATGTGGAAAAGTGACTTTCATGTCAACTTCGACCAAATTACAAATATAAGTAGACCAACTTGTTCCACTCGTCGAGGAGATTGTTGTAGTATATTTGGAAACTAAAAACCAATCCCGGATAAATGAGAAATTGAGATCCGAAATTGCAAATAAAATAGAGGAAAATTGGCATGAAAAATTGCCTAACTCCGTCGCTCGCCTATCGCTCGACCGACGGCTAATGAC